>NC_058407.1:32614863-32775277 GCF_002201575.2 Neomonachus schauinslandi
ATAGATAGATAGATAGATAGATAGATAGATAGATAGATAGATAGATAGATAGATATAGATATGTCAGATATGTATGTTGGAATTAAGAAATGTTGCTGGACTTTTCCTTAATGTTTTCTGTTGATTAAAATAGAATTACTTCTGACATAATAAATAACTAGCAATTTATACTACTTGCTAAGTACTCTTCCAGGAGTGTTAAGGGTATTTATTTAATTTGCAAACAACCCTTGGGTTAAATACTATAATTATGTTTTTTTTACAGATGAAGAAATTAGGGACAGAGAGGTTAAGTATTGCTTAAAAGTGATGGAAAATGATATAATTCAGTGCTGTGAGTCTTAACCAGTTTGTATCTCTCCCTCTCTCTCTCTATATATATGGCTTACTTATTTAAGCATAACCTGCCCTTTGAAACTTTTACCTTTTTGCTCACAGTGTTGGATCCACCTGACAGGTTGTTGTTGTTGTTTTAATCACATTTCTGTAAAGATCCTACTATTTCTTTTTTTTTTGGAAGATCCTACTATTTTAAACTGTAAGTCATTGGTAACTTTTCAGTAAGCGATGTCAGGTTCTTTATCATAAAATTTTCTTTCCCTCTGATGCCAATACTGCTTCCTTCTTTTCTTCATTTATTTTAGCTGATCTTCTAAACTGTATGACAAAAGCTGTATCATGACGTCCTAGGTTTTTAGCAATCTGCTCCAGATCTGTCCCAGATGCCATTATTTCTCTACATAAATGAGGTTTCAACTGCATGATGTTTTTAAAATTTATCCCACACTTTTCCAATTAAGTTGGTTTGTCTATGCAGGCTCATTCTTTAGATGCTCTTCTCTGTATCTTACTGAAATTATATGCATACTTCAAGACTCTTGTAAAATATGACAGTTTTCATCAGAATTACACAAATGTTTCCTTACTGCATGAAACCTAAGTCTGATCTGTCCCTCTTTTAAAATAGTATCACATTTTTTGTACTCCTCCTCTGTTGCTTATGTGTTATTTCATTTTGTAGTGTAGTAGTGCTATTCATCTTATTCTTATCTTCGTTAAATAGATCTCCCTTGATTTATCAATTATGTTAGATCCAATCTATCCATTAGACTTTTTCTTCATCACACTTTTTACAGTTTATAATTATGCATTGTTTTTGTAATTAAGTCTGTCTTCCCATTAAACAGTAAGGTCTAATTGTCTGGGAGTATGTTTAGTATAGGGCCTATACATAATTAAAAGGTTAATAAACATTTTTATTGGTTGAATGAAAGAAATGTATTACATTTAACTTACTGTATTTAAATCTCTTTATTTTGTGGAGGTATTTTTTAAGGGTACCTCTTTAACTCCTATATTATCTGGCATACATTGGTTATCTATAAATATTTATGAAATTTAAAATTGTATGAAAATGCCAAGAAAAAATCAAGTATTACCAAACTTCCCCTGAAATAATGATTTCATATCCTCTCTCAAAATTTTTTTAAAAATTGAGATATATTTACATATAACATTGTGTCAGTTTAAGGTGTACAACATGTAGCTTTGATACACTTACATATTGCAGTATGACTACCAGCATTGTGTTAACTGACACCTCCATCACATCATGTAATTGTGATTTCGTTTTTGTGGTGAGAACATTTAAGACCTAGTCTCTTAGCAACTTGCAAGTATAGAATACAGTATTGTTAACTATGTTAACAATAATAATAACTGTTAACACAATGATGTGCATTAGCTCCCCAGAACTTAGTCATCTTTTAACAGAAAATTTGTACTCTTACCAACACCTTCCCAATTCCCATATGCTAGTCCTCAGTAACCACCGTTCTACTCTGTTTTTATAAGTTCAGCTCTTTTAGATTCCACATGAAAGTTGTATCATACAGTATTTGTCTTTCTCTGTCTGATTTATTTCATTTAGCATAATGACCTCAAAGTCAATCCATGTTGTCACAAATGTCAGGGTTTCCTTCTTTCTCATGGATGAATAATATATATATAAATATAAATATTATAATATTATATATAATTCATATATTTGTAATTCAATATCCCTATAGGTAGATATATAATATTCAATATTCATCTATATGAATATATATGTTAGTTTATATGTATATGAATATATATATATATATGTGTGTGTGTGTGTATGTGTGTGTGTATGTGTATCACATCTCCTTTATCCATTCACCTGTTGAGAGACACTTAGGCTGTTTCCATATCTTGGCTTTGTGACTAATGCTGCAATAAACATGGGAGTGCAGATATCTTTTTGAGATCCTATTTACATTTCCTTTGGATAGTTACCCAAAAGAGAGATTGTTGGACCAGATGATAGTTCTCTTTTTAACTCTTTAAGAAGCCTCCATTCTGTTTTTCATAGTGGTTGAACCAATTTATATTCCTACAAACAGTGCACCCGGGTTCCCTTTTCTCCACATCCTCACCAAAAAGAAACAATGCAATTAAAAAATAAACAGAGAAACTGAATAGATACTTTTCTAAAGAAGACAAGCAAATGGTCAACAGGTATATTAATGGTGTTCAACTTTAGTAACCATCAGAAAATGCAAGTCAAAACCACAATGCAATATCACCTTACACCTGTTAGAATGGCTATTGTTAAAAAGACAAGAGATAACAAATGTTGGTGAGGTTGAGAAAAGGGAACCCTGGACACCTAGTCTCATTTGTAATTATTAAACAGATATCCAAATATACATTCCATCAGCGTAGGTACCAGGATCAGTGAAAAGGTTTATTTCAGTACTCTATTTTCCCTAGCTTCTTAGTCAGTGTGAACTGCCATAACAAATTACAATAAACTGGATGGCTTAAATAACAGAAAATTATTTCTCTCAGTTCTGGAGGCTGGAAGTCCAAGATCAGGATGCCAGCATGGTTGGGTTCTGGTGAGAGCTTTCTTCAAAGCTTGCAGATGATTGCTTTCTCACTCTGTCCTCAAATGGGAGATGAAGAGGGAGATGGAGAGGGCGAGACAGAGAGGAAGAGTGAGGACAGGTTTCTCTGTGGTGTATCTTCTCTCTTATAAAGGAACTAATCCCATGAGGGCCCCATCCCTATGACCTTATCTAGACTTAATTGCCTCCCATGCCCCCTCTTCACATACCATTACCTTGTGGGGGTTAGGGCTTCAACATATGAATTCTGTGGAGACACAATTCAGTCCATAGCACCTAGCTTTGGCCCACATACAGAAAGGATAAAAGGATCAAGAACTCTTATGAATGTATTACAAGAGATTCAGTTGTATCTGTGTTTCTGTAAGTAGGGTAGAATTCCATACTAGAAATTATATATAGAGAAATTCTGACTATAGTGATCTATGAACTTTTATATCATTGATACCACTTACTATTTACACTACTGATTTACTTATGTCTTTTAGAATAGTTAAAATCTCTCTAGTGTGGGATAGCTTCATCTCAGGTGTATCCCAGAGAATTTTTGAAGTCTTACAGTATCTCACAACCATTCTATTACCTAAGTGTATTTGTAATGATTCTAATACTTATGGATCTAAGTTATTTCTTTATATTCTGTCAACAATCATTCAAATTAGCAAATATTTATTAAATACCAAGTATTGAAGATATAAAATTATTATGGCCCCTGCCCTCTGGAAGTCTATATATATATATAGAGAGAGAGAGACTGTGAGAGTGAATTAGGGGAAGTTTCTTTATGTAAATAATGGCTGAGCTTAGGCTAGCCTCCTTTGAAATAGCAACTCCATTTCTAAGATTTATCCTAAGAAGATATCATTAAATATGGAGAGACATATCCAAGTAGCTTCATTGCTACACTTTAACCAAAACTTTGGAATCAACCTAAAAGTTCATTAGCATAATGGATGTTAAATAAATTATGTACTTTTCATATTTTGAATAACATTCAGTCATTAAAAGTGGTGTTAAGAAGGGCAGTTGTTGTGATGAGCACTGGGTTTGTATGTAAGTAATGAATCACTAAATTCTACTCCTGAAACTAATATTACACTATATGTTAACTACCTAGAATTTAAATAAAAACTTGAAAAAAATAAAAATAAATAAAAGGTGAGTGAGTAAGGGGGAACAGATAAAGGGGATTAAGAGTACACTTATCTTTTTTTTTTTTTTAGATTTTATTTATTTATTTGACAGAGAGAGAGAGACAGCGAGAGAGGGAACACAAGCAGGGGGAGTGGGAGAGGGAGAAGCAGGCTACCCACTGAGCAGGGAGCCCGATGCGGGGCTCGATCCCAGGACCCTGGGATCATGACCTGAGCTGAAGGCAGACGCTTAACGACTGAGCCACCCAGGTGCCCGAAGAGTATACTTATCTTGATAAGCACTGATAAATGTATAGAATCGTTGAACCATTATATTGGACACCTGAAACTAATGTAACACTGTATGTTAATTATACTTGACTAAAAAAATTAAAATATGAAATCACACAATAAATAAAAAGAAAGTGATAATATAGATCTTTATTAATGAAAGGTAATAATTTTCAGGATATGTTTGGTTGGAAAAAACAGATCACAGAATTCACATGAGCTTCTGTTTATGTGAAATGGAATAACCATAAAATGTCCATTTTATTTCTTATTTTGTACCTACATTGTTCAGATTTTAATCATTTTTCCAAATGCAAAACAGTTATTTGAAATGTGTAAGAATAACAGATCCCTTTAAGAAAACATTTACAGGGGGTGCCTGGGTGGCTCAGTTGGTTAAGCGGCTGCCTTCGGCTCAGGTCATGATCCTGGAGTCCCGGGATCGAGTCCCGCATCGGGCTCCCCGCTCTGCAGGGAGTCTGCTCCTCCCTCTGACCCTCCCCCCTCTCATGTGCTCTCTCTCTCTCTCTCAAATAAATAAATAAAAATCTTTAAAAAAAAATTTAAAAAAAGAAAACATTTATAGTATAATCTAATTCCCATCATAGTAACTAAAAGTAGTACTTCATAGATTTTTAAAATCCTTGCTGATTCTTACATGTAAATTCAAGAAGAAAAATCTTTACTTCAGAATTTTAATGAATAACTATTAATAGTTTATACATGAAAAATAATTATAGTCATGATTCTATAAATACAGAATTTTACTGCCAACTACTAGAATAGGAATTAACTTCGTCAAAATGATCTAAAACAATATTTAAAGAATTAAAAAAGTCAAATTCTAATATTTTTATTATGAGTAATTTGACTTTCTTGTATTTTTTTATTTCTTCTCTTAATTAATTCTTAAAATAAGAATGTATTTTATTTTTTCAACATCATTTTGCAGTCATGACACTTCTTGCAAATGAGCATATCATTAAAAAATAATAGTTAATATGCCATAGTATATTATAATTTGATAATATTTTAGAAATTACTCCATTAGTGTTAAAATAACTCATATTAAATACCCTAAAATTCACTTTGTGGTAAATGTTACCAAACAACTTGAATTAATTTTTTATCAGAAAACATTTAAGGCAGATACAAATTTAAAATGTGGTTATGTTCAAAGCAGTGACTGTTTCTGTGAGTTAAGATACATAGTTAAAAGCTTGTATGCAGTAAATTAAATTTGAAATAGAATACTTTTATACCAAGAAATATCTAATTTTATGATTCTTAAAATCTTCACTTTTGGCTCACATAAACTGTATTCTCATTTTGCAAATAGAAAACAAGATGTAATAGATGGTCATCTAGTTCTTTGAGTCATTAACTAAAGAAAGATTATTTTTTCCTATTATGCTAGATTTGGAGCTGTGGAATAAAAAATCAAAAACCAAAACTTAGTTCCTCTTCTCAAGAAACTCACAAAATGTTCTCTTTTTCTTTAGTCGCTTTGTACCTTCTGCTGTACCTCAGGATGGCCTGGCTAAGCTAATTTCTTCTCTCTCTCTTTTTTTTTTTCTTTTTTCTTTTCTTCTCTTTTTGAGGGGGTTAGATGTGGGGCAGAGGGAGAGGGAGAGAGAGAATTTTTTTTTTTTAAGATTTTTTAGTTATTTATTTGACAGAGAGAGACACAGCGAGAGAAGGAACACAAGCAGGGGGAGTGGGAGAGGGAGAAGCAGGCTACCCACTGAGCAGGGAGCCTGAGGCGGGGCTCGATCCCAGGACCCTGGGATCATGACCCGAGCCAAAGGCAGACGCTTAATGACTGAGCCGCCCAGACGCCCCTGGAGAGAGAGAATCTTAAGCAGTCTCCATGCCCATGAAGCAGGGCTCCATGCCCATGAAGCAGGGCTCCATCTCACACCCCTGAAATCATGTCATGAGCTGAAATCACTAGTCGGTGGCTTTACCAACTGAGCCACCCAGGCATCCCTGGCTTGGCTGATTTCTAATTCAGTCTCCTAGTCTTAGCTCCAGCATCATTTTTTATTTAAAGTGTCTGTTTTTCCTGCTTCCCTCCACATGTCAGACTGAGTTAGAGAACTCCTCCCTGTGTAGCAAACAGTATGGGCTCCCATCTTCCATAATAATAGTTATTCTTTAATCTAGGTGTAACACGTTGACTTATTTTACTCTCCCTACCCACTTGACATCTGCAGTATCAAAAAGAGTGTTTTGTATAATAATTAATTTGATAATCTCTAAGTGTATTCTCATTACTTATTCAGAAAGGGTTGTATGTTCATACAAATTCTAAGGGCATGCTCTTCTACTTCTGGTGCCTTTAATTCTCTAACTTCCCAGTATTCCTTTTTTGCTGTCCCCTTTACTTTAGATGGAAGCCAGTCTTTCACAAGTCAAATCTTCCTTGAATCCTTGGCTGGATGAGGGAGGTTATCAAGTAATTACAGTAACTATCCCTTTTTTCTCTCTTCTGTTTTATTTTGGGAATTTTGAAAAATACAAAAACAGTATAAATAAACACCAAGAACTCAGTATTCCGATTTCCCAGAATTATCCATTCTTTTTTAAGTTGGCATATTTGTTTCCTTTTTACTGTGTTTGCATTTATATTGCATCAATGGAATATGAATGTTGTTTTCCTTTAAACTGTATATTATTAAACAAGTAGATGAATTATCTCATGTACATAAAGCACAGATTCTCTCCCCCAAATCCAGATATAATAACTTTTATAGGTATGATGTATATAGACTTCTAGTCCATTTTTTTGTCATTTATATAACAGTGACAATAGATCTTGTTTACTATTACTTTGTGGGGTTTTTTTTCTTATTTTTTCAGTTTTACTTAAATGGTATTATGTAACATGAACTATTTTACATTTTTTACTTAGTAATTTCCCAGAGATTCTTCAATATTACTGTACATACATACATACATATATGTGTATATATATATGTATATATTTGGTTCCTTCAATTGCTATACAGTATTTCAGTCAATAGATGTTGCGTATGTTCTTTATCCCTTGCTCTATTTATGCATAGTTACTATGTGTCCTGTTTTCCACTATTATAAACAAGGCTTTAGTAAAGTTCCTTTTAACATTTTGACATGTTTCAGCTTGCAGAAACATTTTTCTAAGCAGGATGCTTGGAATTACAATAGTGAGCATAGGAAATATGCTTTTTCAATTTACTGTTTACTCCAAAGTTGTATCAGTTTATATCCCCACTCTGCTTGATCTGTTCGGCTCTTTTTAAAACTTTCCTTTTTCTCTTTATGTCCTGAAATAATTCATAAACTATAGTTGAAAGTTTGGTTTTTCTTCCCTGTAAAGTGGCTTCTATCAAATTTTAGTGCTCTGTAGTTTAAGAAACTTTAAATGAGACCTTGTGAGAAAGGCTTTATAGGGAGGAAAATACCCCAGGGTTTAGAATTAATCTCAAAGAATATATATGGGAAATTGCAGGAAGTATAGGCTCTGTTTGGCAAAACGTGAGTTTACAGACAGACTACACATGTTATTTTAATAAATACTTACTCAGCAAATATCTTTTTATGTATTCTAAAAACAGAGTGTTGGGCTGTGTGAGTAGGAAGGAACAGGTATGAGAATAGAGGGGGGAATAGATTTTGATCATCCAGAGTTTACACCACCTTACAACTAATTAGGTTACCAGCACTACATAACTAATACCTAGACAGACAGGTGTGTCTCTCTTGTAGCACCACATATCCAGGCTAATACCTGCCCTCTCTTTGCAGCTTAATTTGATCCACAAATGTCTTGTCTTCTTAGGCCCTTTAGCATCTTCGCTAAAATTTGTTAAGCCTTAAACATAGCATTGACTGAGCCAGGGGCTTCATGGTGAAAAATAACATACAGATAATTCAACCAGGTTTGTGAATTTCAAAGCCATTTTCATTTTTTTGATTGCTTTCCTCTGCATGCACTATCAAAAATAATGAGGACTTTTTCAGTATTATTTACAGTAATTCTATTTGCCTCTCTTATCTAGGTATACTCTACTCTTTCTGCTCTTTATGTTTATATATGACAGCTGAAGTGAGTGGGCAATGGGTAGATAATATAATTTCAAGTGTGGATCAGTTGTCTTCATTATATTTTAAAATCAAAGGCAGCAATTTAGAACTTTTTTCATAGTTTGTAACATTTCTTTCTTTTTTTTTTTTAAGATTTTATTTATTTATTTTAGAGACAGAGCACAAGAGCGGGGAGCGGGAGAGGGAGAAGCAGACTCCCTGCTGAGCAGGGAGCCCGATGCGGGACTCGATCCCAGGACTCCAGGATCATGACCTGAGCCGAAGGCAGTTGCTTAACCAACTGAGCCACCCAGGCGCCCCTAGTTTGTAACATTTCTTAAGATATTGATTATGCACCACTAAATTAAATGTCCAGTAACTCTAAGCACTCAGTAATATTACAGCCTTTCACGACTGCTGCAAGCAGGGGAATATTTACTTCATTTTGTTTTCAAGTGTTTACTTCATTTTGTTCTCAGTGATTTACCCATTCTTTCTTTCATTCATCAGTGCAGCCTATATACATTTACAAAATGCCTGGCCTGGCAATTTTATACTTGCTGCAGGTACATCACTGCATGAGAACAAATTTCAAATTCTCTGAGAGCTGATATTCTGTTAAGATTTTTCCTACCACTTAAAGTTTCTCTTCATGTATTACATTCATACTCATTGTTTAATGACTCAGTTAAACAATGATATTTTTCTTGAATGTCTTATTTTGTCATTTTAACTTTATTTAAGATTTGCCAAAGATAATATGTGGCTTAGATAAAGATTTCACATATTTGTTGGGAATTGTTTTTTGTTACTTGTCTCCAATAAAGTTCTAATATAATTGAGGATATTCCACCATTGGATAGTATCAATATTTTTATTCATTGAGCCAAACTTGGTGGAGCTCTATTTAATGTTCTATGCATAGGAAATGGTGAATTATTTATAATAATTATTTAAAAGTGGTCACCAAAAGAATTTCACCATGACCTAATATTAAAGTTTTCCACACTGTATATCTATTTTCCTAGATATATCTTCCACTTTCAAATCAGAAACCAACCTTATTAAATTTAAGATAT
The DNA here is from genome assembly GCF_002201575.2 of Neomonachus schauinslandi. Classification (NCBI taxonomy): domain Eukaryota; kingdom Metazoa; phylum Chordata; class Mammalia; order Carnivora; family Phocidae; genus Neomonachus; species Neomonachus schauinslandi. The sequence continues at coordinate 32,624,368 of NC_058407.1, forward strand.
TATATCTCTGTTGTGTCCCTTCATAAACCAATCTCTGGTGGAACTTTTGAAAAATATTTACGTCATTTTATTATTAAGTTCTTTAAAATTTAAATTGGGACTAACATCTTAAAATTCTTACATAGTTTAAAAAGCTATTGATTATGGTCATTAGGGCTATTCAAATATATTGTGGTTTTCCTTCTTCCAGGCAGATGATTAAATTGCAATTTCCTGCTACTTAGAGTCATGGTCCCTAGATTAGCTTCTTTCAATGAAATCAGACATAGTCGCACATGTCAACTGAAGGTGGGAGGGATTGATTGATGGTGTCATGTTTCAACCTTTTCTTTTCTTTCCTAGCCTAAGAAATTCTGTATGTGTGGAGAATAAACCTTTGTTATCCTGAATCCCTGAAAGTTCATTATTAATGGGGCCCTCCTGCCAACCCCCATTAGATAGATCATGGGCAAGAAATAACCCTTGAAATATTGAGCCAAATGTTGTGCTCTTTGTTATGGAATTATATCCTTTGCCATTTTTGTTTGTTTGATTCAAGTTTATATTTAAATTCCAGTTAGTTAACCTATAGTGTAATATTAGTTTCAGTAGTAGAATTTCACTCATCACAAGTGCACTCCTTAATGCCCATCATCCATTTAGCCCACCCCCCATGTCCGCCTCCCCTCCAGCAACCCTCTGTTTGTTCTCCATAGTTAAGAGTCTGTTTTATGGTTTGCCTCTCTCTCTCTTTTTCCCCCCATGTTCATTTGTTTCATTTAGTAAATTCCACATATGAATGAAACCATATGGTATTTGTCTTTCTCTGACTGAGTTATATCCTTGGCCACTTATAATACAATAGAAGAAATGATCATTTTCTATATTGAATTAGAGACAGATCATAAATAATTCAATTTACAATTTCTTTATTTTGGTTTAGATTAATTCTTAAAATCTTGCTAGATGAAGCTCTGATTAAACTTCAGATTTTCTAGTAGTTGCTTTTATAAATAGTAAACAAAAATGAAAAGGAAGGAATGAAAAAAAATCTTTCCTCAGGTGCACCCTGTGGAAATAGCATGTGCCCAAATAGCCCGGTATAGTCTAATCTTCACAGCACAAAGGTGATGTGCAAATAATGCTTTCTTGTTTTTTGTGTGTGCTTTTAAAACAAAACTTTGTAGAAAGCTTTAATATTATATTTGTTATATAATCGCTGTTATTAAGCACTATTTTTCATAGTGGGGAATTGGAAACATTTTTGTTATTTATTAAATAACTTTTAAATCCAAAGCTTTCACAGTGCAAAATTGATTTTCATTATGATTATGTTTTATAGCAAAACATGGAAGATATTCTAAATTAGCTCTAAGTTAGTCCTGCAGGGTGGTTCATGAAAAATGTATCCTTTGTTGTTGTTGTTTTAAGTTTTTAAAATTTATTCATTTGAGAGAGAGACAGAGACAGAGAGACAGAGAGTGAAGGAGCAAAGGGAAGGGTCAGAGGGAGAGGAAGAAGCAGACTCCCCGCTGAGCAGGGAGCCGTATGCCAGGCTTGATCTCAGGAACCTGGGATCATGACCTGAGCAGAAGGCAGACGCTTAACCTATTGAGCCACCCAGGACGCTTAACCCACTAAGCCATCCAGGCACCCCTATTCTTTGTTTTAAAATACAAATAAGAGTTGCTCTGACTACTATATGTTGATTTAGTAAGGTACATTAATTGGCACAAGAAAGTTTTGGAAATCTTGCAATAAAGAAATATATTTTATGTTGTTCACCTTGGCTTTTCCCAAATGTATTTGATCATAATACCCTTCTTCATAAAATATATATTTTTTTGTTTCAGGTTTTGTTTTGTTTTGTTTTTCCTTTGTTTTGCTATCATATGTCTAGATACAGATTTATCCTACTCAGGAGCAGTTGTACATTTCTTGAACTTGAGTAGGCAAGAATTTTATCAATTCTGGCATATCCCCAATCATTATCTACACTAAAATTACTTTGCTCCATTTTCCTAATTCTTAAGGTATTAAGTTTGCTCATTCGAGTTTGCATGCCTCTTAACCACTCTTTTAGATTTTTCATTTTTTATTCTTCTATGTTTTTTCATAATTATTTAGTTAATTATCTTTTCAAGCTGTGCTAAATTGTGGCTTTACCTGTTCATTAATATTTTAAATCTGCCTTTTCAATTTTGCCTTTTTAATTTCCCTATAATACTTAAAAATTTGTTGTTTGTTTTGATTCACTATTTTACAAGCTTATTTGTAAAACATTTTCTATGGCCTTGATGATTATAGTTCTGTTACTAGTCTTGGAAATTCTAATTCTCTTCTTTCTTGCTTTTGAATGTTATTTATGGTAGAAGTTTTTTCTTGTGTGTGCAATTTTAGATAAAGTATGTATCTTCAGTGGTACAGTTTTCTCCTGTTCTGGTAATACACCTTCAAAGCATCTAGCAGATGAATGGCTAAACAAACTGTGGTACATACATACACGGAATAGCACTTAGAATAAAAGGGAACAAATTGTCTACACATGGAACAACTTGGATGAATCTCCTAGGAATCATGCCAAATGACAAAGCCAACTCCAAAAGATGACCAACTGTAGAATTTCATTTAAACATTTAGAAATGACAATATTTTAGAAATGGAGAAGAGATTAGTGCTTGCTACATGTTCGAGTTGGAAGTGTAGTGGATGGTTGAGGTAGAGGAAGAATGGCAAAAGGGAGATGAGTATTATTATATAAAGGCAACGGGAGAGATTGTTTTGATAGTATTGGTCAGGATTTTGACTGTGGTGACGAACATAAGAAACTACATGATAAAATTTTATAAAATGAAATATATACACATACACAAGTATAAGCAAGTAAAGCTGGAACATATTGAATAAAAGCTGTGAATTATATTAATATCAGATTCTGGGTGGTGATATTATACCATGGTTTTACAAAATAGTACCATTGTGATAAACTGGGTAAAGTGTACACAGGAAATCTGTATTATTTCTTATAACTTCATGTAAGGCTATAATTACCTCAATAAAAAGTCCAATTAAGCACAGAATATATAAAGAAATATGCCATCCACAATCTAGGAAAAGATATTTGCAACCCATATAACTAACCAAGGGTAAGTGAGAGAATATATACAAAACTCCTAAAATAAACTTCCATTCCCCCTGAGTGCAATTCACTGCTTCCTCAGTGATGAAGGGGCATAATGTGATCAATCTGCCAGCAGGTGAAAGAAAGGCTCATGGCCCATGGGGAGTGCTGCCACAGTGAGTGCTCGGCCCTGGCCTTTGCCATTTGTAAATTAGACACTACACAGTCTAGCCAGATGAGCTTGAGGACAAGTCCATGCTTTTAGTTCCTGAGAAGAGAATATACTCAGAATCTGTGCCCACTCTCGGAGGTCCTTCCACACACCCATTCCTCAAACTTCCTCATAACCAATTTCTGGTTTTGATCTTTATAAATTCCTGAACTCCTGGTCAAACTGTTAACTTTGAATCAGCATAGATCCATGTGTCAGGCCATTTCTCCTTCCACCCAAGAGGACAATAAGATATGGTGCCTGGCGTATGCCAACTAGGATTATTTCTTTTTAACATAATCCTTAGAAGACACCACTTAATGAGGATGAAAAACAGTGGCCATGTACTTCCTGCTATTGCTACCATGGATTCCTTCTTCCATCAGAAGTGGGATTACCCCATGAGGCCATGAGTACAAGCTAGGAAAGAATGGGAATAGAGCAGAAAAAAGTATCACGGCATCCATTTATTAGGTTGTGCCTTCAAACTCCATATTAGCAAGATTTTATAACATACTGTTGGGAAAGGCAGTGTTGTGCATACAGCCTTTCAGCCCCTCCTTGGCCACATAAGAATAAAGGCCCTGGGCTTCCAGCACTTCCTTACCCCCCATAAGGAGTCCTCATTGTGCTGAGCTTATCAAGGCTTGTGTGGGAATATCTTTCCCTGTTCCAGAGTCAGTGTGTCCTCCTTTGTTCTACTGAAGTGTCTGTCATATGACCCCTGGCTCACCCCACTACTGTATCTGTACCCTGTGGGAAGAGGATGGGCTTCTTTATTCTGTGGCACAGACGGGTATGTACAAGCCCTGCATCAGCTGCCAAGCGGGACCCACTGGCTAGAGGGGATCTACACCGGCTACTGAAGATGATTTTGCTCTGTCTCTTCTTGGTGTGAGGAAGGTGTTGTTCCATCCAGCACTTGACTGTGCCATGCTTTCCTTGGTGACTCAGATACCAAGAGGCAGTGGGCAGAAATGTTGGATTTCTGCTCCCCGTGATAGGCAACTGATGTCATTTTCCGGACATATACCATTTCCATTTGATAATAGATTACTGATGCTTATGCCTAACCTTATGGTTTAGTGGATCATGTTATACCTGGTGTGTGACAAACTTCCCAGATTGTACAGTCACTGCCCCATGGCTAAGTGTTTGGTCTCTACCATAGCCCCTAGCAAGCTGAGAGCTGCCTTTTAAATACCGAATATTTCTCTTATTTCCTTCTCTTCTACTTTCTTGTCCTTCACTTCTCTCCAGTTATAAAGATCTATTTTATGTTCTTCAAATATATCAACTATGATCTTATCTCCTTCTTTGTAATTTTTTTTAAATTATGTTATGTTAATCACCATACATTACATCATTAGTTTTTGATGTAGTGTTCTATGATTCATTGTTTGTGTATAGCACTCAGTGCTCCATTCAGTACGTGCCCTCTTTAATACCCATCACCAGGCTAACCCATCACCCGACCACCCTCCCCTCTAGAACCCTCAGTTTGCATCTTTGTAATTGTTATCTTTAATATTTTCCTCTCAGTAGCTGCATGACTTATTACCTCCCATTCTTGGCGTCTAGGCCCCCACAGCGCCTTCTCAGGGATGCCTTTCCTGACCGCCCAGTTAAAATAGCAATACCTACCCACCCCCATAATCCATTTGCTTTATTTTTCCCCACAGCATTTATTACCTCCAGTATTATATGTTTTACCTCTTGTTTTCATTATCTATGTCCCTCACTACCTTTACTAGGGAGCTTACATTTTTTTTTCTTTGTTTTTGTTTGTTTTTGGATCTTTCTTCCCTGCTTACTTTGCCACTAATGTAACTTGTACTAGTTGCTCAGTAAATATTTACTTAGTAAATGGTTCACTTTCCTTTCTAATCTTGCTTCTGATATTGACTGAGTTTTCCCTCTTTGTATGCCATAGAAAGAATAGTAATTAACTGTATATAATCATTGTATCATGTAAGTTATCTGAATTAAAATTTGGATATAACATTAGCCACAATTTGGGAAATGTCTGTTATGTTTGATAGAATCTCTTAAAAAGATTGCTTTGTTGACTTCTTACAATATGAGATATTGAAAACAGAAGAGATAATGCTGATATTTTAAATATAGTAATATAAGGGAAAAAAGAAACTTTGTGGAATTGAACCTTGTGGGACATATTTACTTTCAATCTAATATGAAAGCATGCACCAAATATAAATGAAGTATAATAAATAAGACTTATAAAGATGGGAGCACTCTCATTTCTCCAGGTTCTCATACTGAAAACTGCTTTGAACAATAATAAAAATTCTTGAGATTTACATAATGTTTAAAACCTCAGTCTTAGAATATTCTCTAAAATGCATTTTCTATGTGCATATTGCAGAGATGAGAGCTGAAAATGCTTGCTATCTCACAGCTGCTCTTTAATCTATCATTCTGTCAGTTTTATTTTAAACTATTATTTATAATGCAGACATAGCCTTAATAATTACAAAAAGAGTATCTCAGATGAAAGAACAATCCTAGAAGCTACTTAAGAGTAAAGTGTGTATCATATTTTGTACTAAGTGATCTTTCCTCTGGCTTTTCATGTTTGCCTATAATATGGACACGTGTTAAGGATGTTACAAAAATTGCTATATTTAAATCACCACCATCTCTTTTGCTTTAGACTATCTCATACTGTGGAGGCTAAACGAAGCAATCTTTTTAAAAGTTTGTATCAAACAACAGATATTTCCCAAATTGTTGTTAATGTTATATTCAAATTTGAATTCGGATAACTTAGAAGAGGGAATGATTGTATGCAAATTATAATAAGCAGAAATCACTGGAAAAACATGTAAAATGAGCAAGAGTCATGGTGGTTGTGCTCATGAGGGCAAAAGAAAGTCAGGAGGTGTCAGGAGTGATAAATAGATAATTACCTCAAAATCGAGGCTACATTTACAAAAACTGAATCCTTTTGTCCCTATTGATTTTCATATTCTGAACTTCACCTTACTATAATTCAGATTTTGTTAATTAATTTTGTCACTGGTTATTTTAATTGGGCAAAGTCTGCTAGGCAAATTGAATCATTTAAGCAAAGGTCCCTCCTGTAAGGTGACTCTGGTTTAGTAGCTTGTGCTATTCCTGAATGAAACTTGTTTTTCAAGCTGTAGCAACACTTAGATCACTTGGTTCATATACATTAAAAACCAAACCAAACCAAACATTCCCATATTTAAGTTAATAAAATAACTTGACTTTTATAAAATATTTCATTTAATTCACCTTTGCATTTCTTCAAGACTTTGCATACATGTTAATCAATTGATAACATGAAAACTAGTTGAAGTAGAAATAATGAATACATATTTTAAATGCTGAAGAATAGCTAGTGTTCTAAGCTCCACCACTGAGCCTTTATTACAATGGTATACTTCATTAATTTTTTCATTTTCTCTAAAGAAAAGCAAAGCAAAGTTTGCCTGCTTTTCTACACATATTACTTAGGTTTAAGAGCCCTGTATATATTGAGCATCTGTAAAATGCTATGCAAAGAAAAGACAAAGATAAAAAATATTAAATAATTACCCCCCAAAGGAGTTCAGAATATATTAGAAAAGACTCTCATATAAAACTGAGTTAAAGAGCACCTGGGTGGCTCAGTCAGTTAAGCCTCTGACTCTTAATTGCAGGTCATGATCTCAGGGTTGTGAGATTGAGCCCCTTGCTGAGCATGGAGCCTGCTTCAGAGTCTCTCTCTTCCTCTGCCCCATTCCTCTCTCCCCTCTCCCTCTCTAAAAAAAATAATAATAATAAAATAAAATTTAGAATTGGATTAAAAATGCCCATAATTAAGCCTGGGGAATATCTAGGTTTATTTACTTGTTGTATGTGTGAGAGGTAGGAGGGTGGGATGGTTCCTCACACAATGACACCTCCCCAGATACTAATCTAGAATATTAAGGAGGAAGTATGTTCAGCAAGGGAGGTGGGAAGAAGATTGCTGGTAGAGAAAACAACACAAACTAAAGAAAGATTGGAATAAAATGAGAATTATGAATAACAGTTAAAAAGGAATGTAATGTGTGAATTATGGTTAATAAAAGCAGTTTTGTATTTGATCATAACATGTTGGGGCCAGCTTCATGGGCATACAGCTGTTGATGGTTTATATTTCTTGGAAAGGATCTATAAGTTATTCTGACAGAGGAAGCCACTAAAATGCTGTTTTGTAAGAAAAGGATATTACTATGGAAAATTCATATGTCAAAATCATAATGCTCAATGTGGTGGTATTAGTAGGTGGGGTCTTTGGAAGGTCTTACGTCATAAGACTGGAGCCTTCCTGAATGGGATTAGAGTTTTATAAAAGAGACCCATACAGATCTCTCGCCCCTTCTGCCATGTGAAGGTAGAAGTCTGAGATACACAAAAAAGGGCCTCTCACATGGCCATACTGGCATCCCGATCTCAAACTTAGAGTTTAGAATGGTGAGAAGTAAACTTCTGTTGTTTGTAAGTCACTCAGTCTGTGGTATTTTGTTATAGCATCCCAAACGGACTGAGGCAGATATAATGTGATTAACCTTGGTAGCAATTGGAGAGATAGGTAGTTATATATAGTTAAGGGTAAGAAATGTAAATAACTATACACTGATTATAATGAGAAAACAAATAAATGGCATGGTAATAAAGATGAAGTAGGTTTAGGAGTATTTAGGAGATAAGTGCGTGTGAACTTAGCAATCAATAGTTTGTAAGATCGAAGAAAGAAGACGTCAATAGATTGCCCAAGATGCTAGCTAGGGTGACTTGGTGTTAGTAACTACAATAAAGAATATCAAAGAAGGAGAGGTTATACAAAGAACAAAGACTTCGAACTTGAAAATGTTGTTAATAAAGTGCTTTATATCATTTGAAGATGTGTTATAGGCTTTTTTTTTATTAACTGAAATCTAGAGAACAGTTTAAATTATCTAAAGAGTTAGAAGAGGGTTAGAGAACGTACTTACATATATACTCTGTAAATTAAAGGCAAGAAATATTCAAAGAGAAGCAGATACTGTGGAATCAATATTGGATCATGTATATTCTTGAAGTGAGGTTCACAGTCACATTGGGAACAGTGTTTCTAATTTTTTTGAATATTTCTAATTTTCAAAATGGTGTTGGCTGTTACATCACCAAAACATAGTTATAATCACAACAATGAAACTTTATGAATCTGATGATACATTTTATCATATCAAACCAAAGAGAATCTTTGATTTTGGTACGCAGTTAGTTTTGTCTTAATTTATCAGCTTGTCTTAACTTATTTAGCTTAACTTATTAGACTGAAGGATAATTAAAGATTTCAGTGTTCCCTCAGAGGGTTTTTTCAAGCACACATTTAAGAGGCATCTTTCATTTAAGAACATGAATGGCCTTTGTGCTACTTTCTATTAAGAATAAATTTCTGTCATGATTTTAAAAGTAGTATTTTAAAGGAGAATCAAAATGATCAGTATTGTAACAATGTATTCCAGATTTTAACTGCTTAGTAAATATTAACATTAGGTCAAGTTCCAGTTTTTGGAAAATGGATTATAACTGAACAATGAAATAAGTTGTAGAAAGAAATTAAACATGTTCACTTTTTCAGAAAATAAACATATATAAAGTGTTTATAAATCCTACTTTTATTAAAATTTCTGATAATTGAATATATAAAATAATTCCTAGTTTACTTGTGGTAGATTTTAAAGTATATTTTTAAATTAGTGTCAAGTTTTACATAGAATGTTAAAAAGAACATTCAGTCACATTCAAAGTAAACACTTAAAAGAATGTTGATGTCTTAATATCAAAATTCTACTATAACTCTAAGTAATCAAATAAAAATCTACTCTGTTACAAACATATTTACTTTATTATTTTTACTATGGTACCATATTGGCATACCTTCTATATTTACTTATCTGTGTAAATGTATATGCATTCTTTAATAATGTGTTTGAATTTAGGTGTTGCATGTATATGGAAACATAAACCCAAACATTCATACATCTCTTACTTGCTTCCCAAATTCTTGGCCTATTGATTTAATTTTCACATTGCTTTTTATTAGTGATAAGTGGAAGAATTTTCCAACTTTTTTGCCAGATTTGCCCATATCCATGTTTTAGTTTTTAATTCAGCTTTATCTATAAAAAGATAATTGGCACCAACTAAGTTGCAGATGGAAGAAGATTCAATGACTTACATTATTCACAATTCACAATTTAATAAGTAGATAAATTGAATCAATAGAATTGTGAGAATTTTTATGTGCCATAGCAAAACCAATTTACTATTACACATTTGTAGAAAACATTGCCAGGTTCATAAATGTGTATTCAGAAGTGTTTAACTGAAAGTAAATGAGCATGTGTGTAATTTTAAATCATTATTTTATTCATAGTTTTGAAATCATCCAGGCTTTTTTCTGGCACTATTCCTAATTTCAGTAAAAATGCCCATATTCATTTTTGGTATTTTTTACTTTTTCCGAGAAAACAAGCATAAAATTAAAATGAAATAGAAAATTCTATTAAAACCCAACAATATTAAAAGTACTAATAGCAACAATATAAATAGTACTTTACATTTGAAAAAGAGCAGCTAGCTTAGCCCAAGTTAGCATTTACTTATAATTTGCACTGAGTTGGTGTAGATTTAGTTTGCCTTAATTACTCAATAAATCACTTCCCTTCTGAGTAATGATACACTCCTCTGAACAGCAGTAGTATCTTTAGATAACACAGAGCAGAATTAAACTAAAAAATGGACCCTGCATAATTATCTCTAAAATGAGATAATCAAAAAAAAAAACAAAAACAAAAGCAAAAAAACCAAAAAACAAGTGTTAATCAAATCTGGCCAATCAAAGTGGCCAGTTAAATAGGTCAGATTCCAAAGTTTGAAGACAAATATGGGGTAAGTTATTATTTTTTATCAGATGAACAATAGGTTGTGGGGAGCCTGAAGTCACTTCAAAGTTGGAGAAATGGGAGGTCCTTCCTTATTGGACTTTCCAGGCAATTAAATTTTACCCTGAAAAATGTATTTATTTTCTTCATTTTTCTAAAATGCATAAACTTACAGTATTTTGTCTGAGTCTATATATTTGCTCAAGTTTTTTTTTTTCTTTTTCTTTTTTTAATTGGGGGCTTTGTATTCTGTCAATGGCTTGAAATCTAGATATAGATAGATCAGGGACAATATATGTTTATGTGGATATACTAGATTTACTCTTTTCAGATGAGATCTCTGATAGCAGCCTATCACTTAGTAAAGTCTAAGGTGTGTTGGCTTATTCTTCTGTGCAAGTGTCTCATTCCTCTCTCTCAAAATTTTGCTCAAGTATACATTTTATTATGTATTTACTTTTTTAAACAATTAATAGTTTTTGAAGGTCTTAGTGAATGTTTAAAAACTTAGTCCATCAATTTAAAGTTATGTTTTATGTAGCAAGTATGAATAGTACCTTGATGTTCAATAAATAAGACCTTATTTTCTTTAAATTGATCTCATTTTAAATGGGCTCTTGATCCCACCAATCTGGAAGAAAATACTGCCTTGGTTGCTTGTGAGACTTTCATTAGGTCTGGAGGCTTTATGCAATTTTCCCTGGTAACTGTGGACATAAGAATGTCAACACTTTGGTAAGCCCAAATGGCTATGGCCCAGTTTCTTTGTAAATACCATACACTGATTCCATTTGGGCATGTTGGCCCTTCTCCACTGTGCTGCTAATGACCCTCAAAACCTGTGTGTGCCTTGCTTCTGGACTCTCAGTCCATGCTCTTTTTCCCAGCCAGGAGATTGGGATCCTCTCCAGGAATTAGGTAAATTCTCACCCTCTTGATGTTTCCTTCAGAGGTGTTTCTCTGTCTTAATAGTTTCTTAGAAGCACTTTGTAAAATTCCCTCAGTGGGTTGAGACTTCTGGAAATAGTAGCTACGACAGGGCTGTTTAGTTGAAACTTGCTTTCCTCCCAGTCACAAACCTATCTATACACAAGGAAGCATAAATTGCTAAGTGCTCGAATGGAAGAAGAAAAAAATGAAAAATGCACAGAGAATAAAAAATAATCTCTAGTGCTCAAAAGTATGAGCATACTACCATTTAAATGTGCACAGGAAATAAACCTTTTTATTATCTGTAATATATGTGATTTCTTCCCTCTCAGACTCACACCCTGACCTTAACTTTCATATTTCCCTGATGTGTAAAAGAAAACCTCAAATAAAAATTAGCTATGAATTTAACTACCACTGTTTTTTAAAGTTAAAAAAAATACCTTCTTTGAAAACACACAAATACTCAACTTTTATGACTCTCTGTTCCTTTCAAGATAGTGTTAGATCTCAGATGCATATGCTGTCCTGGATATTTGTTTTGGAGAGGTTCCTCTGCTTTTGACCTTGGAAAGAGACTTGTATTCTGTTTCTCAACACTAACTCAACATTCAAAAACACTTGGTAACTGTTTAAAAAATATGGGCAACCAGGCTTCATTTTCAGAGATTGAATTTATAAATTTGTAGTAGGGCCTTGGTATTGATAAAGTTTTGGGCTTACCATTACTCCTTTCCCTGTGGAGAAGGTTTCTCTACATCACACGTGATGTCTTTCCTACTGTGACTCAGTATTATTGGGGTCAGGGATATCCCTTTAAAATTATGGGACAAAATCCATGACCTAGTTTGCAAGAATTGGCTTTTAATATATTAATGAAATTTAATGAAATGCAAAACTACATACCTTTTTTGGCAGAGTCTGCATTTCACGGTCATTGCTTTGGTATACATGTAAAAAAGAAGCAGGATCAAAACCAGAACTACCCATTGCAATATAAATCTAGCCATGGCTGTTTTGTTCCAGGTAGCACTGGCCCTCCTTTTCCCTGGGTTGAGAGATTTATAAAAGGTCTTAGACTATCAGAAACATAATTAATGGGAGAAACGAAAATTCATTAACGTAATACACTTTAAATGTTAATTCTGGCTACATTATCTGTCCACAGATATATTCAATAATAGTCATCACATGTATTCACATATTCTAGTGATTAGGACTTTGAGCTCTGCCCTCAGACCTAGTTTGAATTCTAGCTCAACCATTCACTGGCTAATTGCTTCAGAGTAGCTATTTAATTTCTTTGTGCCTCCATTTCCTTATCTTCTGGGAAATAACACCTTACATTTTCTGTTGCACCATTCTACTATTTTCAGCACGTGTAGTTTGTAAAGGAATGTCCCTATTATCTTCTCAAAGGACGAATGACACTACAGTAGAATGGTTACCTTGTATACTTAAGAGCCAGACAAATTCTAATCAAATTCCATCTCTTCCACTTGACATCTGTGTGAATATTGTCAGTCAGTTAACCACTCTGTGACTCAATTTTCTCATCAATATAATGTGAATAGTAATAGTGCATTATGTATTATGGTTATTGTGAAAATCTTTAAATTAATCTAGTCCGAGTCATTAGAATTTGAAAGTAAATACTATAAGTGGTCACTGCGATTATTGTGATTATGATGTTTATTATTACTATTCACTCAGTTTTTGCTACAACCTGTGCAAGTCAATCAGCACATGTCATTCTGATTGTGTCAGAAATGAGTACCAACCAATTTAGACAATGAGAATCAAGCCAAAATGTTGTTTGGATGAATGACTTCAAAATGTTGAGGGATAAGAAATGTCTCTTTCCTCTAGACTTTCAGTTAGTAGTGTGTTCTGTTGGACTTATGTAGTCATCTCGTGATGATGAAGGGGTTAGATAATGACAACTCATGAAAAGGGAGTTTCAGAGTGAGAAGCTGAAAGTGTAATTATTGTTTATAGATTTTAAGCCTTTTAAGACAACTTTCTTCCAGAAAATTTTATTTGTGTGAGCCAATAAATGTCCTATTTGCTTAAACAAATATGGATCATGTTTTGTGTTTCATTGTAACCAAAGAGCCTTAAGATTTATAAAGCCTGTCCTATAACTGTCTTGTGAAGCTTAAATGAAATAGTTTGCATAGTTGCCAAGATAGACTCTGCCATTTAATTCTAAATACTTTTTAGCTGTTATTAATAACAAAAGTTGTTTAATGTTAGCAAGAGGTTTGATGAATACCTGACATATAAATCAGAGGGCATTTTTTTTAAAAGATTTTATTTATTTATCAGAGAGAGAGAGAGCACACACAAGCAGGGGGAGCAGCAGGCTCCTCGCCCAGCAGGGAGCCTGATGTGGGACTTGATCCCAGGACCCTGGGATCATAACCTGAGCCAAAGGCAGCCGCCTAACTGACTGAGCCACCCAGGAGTCCCTCAGAGGGCATTTTTAATTATGAAAATAAATTTCTTGCTTTATATTGTTTTTATCCTGACTCTGTCCTTCTTTGTTTACTCTTAACCTTTTATATTTTTTTACACAGAAATTACTTAAACATAAATGCATTTCTTACCAGCTACACATTTTCAAGTAGTTGAAAATATCTTCTTTGAGCTCTCTGAGAATAATCTAATCCTTGTTTTCTCAATATAAATTATTGATTCTACGGGCTTGCTACAAAAGCATGAGAAACGTATTCTTTTCAAAATCCCTTTCTAAGTCACAGTTATTTTGTGTACATTGATTTATGATTTCCCTCCCTCAAAATGTAGCACAGCATTTTCTACATAATGATGTCTTGGAATGATGTCTGTATTACAGTAACTTTTTCACTGGACAGATCTTTTGATTTTTCATTCTTTCTTTGAAAACTACATATATGAAACAAAATACTGTTTTATTCTGACTTCCACTGTCTATATGAAAATGTTATATAACGTAATTCTGCTGGTTTCTGAGTAAGAGTATTTTGGTCTTAGGCAACCAAAATCAACTCTAGCCTACTTAAGGGAAACAAAAGGGTTTTATTGGAAGGATTCATGGCAATTCATAAACCAAAATGAGAGCAAAACAACCAGTTCTTGCAAAGGACAGGACATGGGAAAGTTGGCAGGAGAGGGAAATATCTCCATGACACTGCAATTGGTGTGCTTCATCTCCTCCCTCTCTCTCTCCTGTGTCAATGGCAGGGATTCAAATTCCTGGGAGAGATGGTCAGAATGGCCCTTGGTGAAAAAGGATATTTCCAAGAGATAATTCAGGATGTTTTTACAGAAAATAAATAAACAAGACTAAAATAAAAGGAGGTGAGAGATGCAGGGTGACCAAAATCAAGATACCCATTCTAATACCTAACCTAAACTCTTTAGCTGGAGATTCGAATCTCCCTCCTTCATAACCCTAGTTTTTCTTTTAAGCCTTATTTATCTACCCATATTTTCTAGCCAAATTGCAGACCTTTCTTTGTTCTAAACACAGTCCCCACTTTCCTAACTTCAGCGGCTTTTATAGAATTTTCCTCTCCCTTGAATGAGCCGGTTGATCTATTGAAATTCTTCCTAGCAAGTTCCAACTCTAGTTCCGTCTTCTTCAAAATTCTTTCTCTGTCCTTACTAAAACATAAACTCCTTGAGGGCAGGATCCATGCTCCTATGACATTTTTCATAGCAAGTAATGGTGTGGCCTAGAACAAATATAGTATTGAATGAATAGGAAATTTTTGCCAAATCCTGATAGTTCCTCCTTTATGATCCCTCCTATATCTATCTCCTCTGATTTCTCAGTCCTATCTTATTAGTTCAGATTCTGTTATTATTTCCCTATTAATTAATAATTTCCTCTTAGTTTCCATGCTCATAAATTTTCTCCATTTGAGTCTTTACTAAACACATCAATACTCCACTTGTAATTATTTATTTATTTATTTATTTATTTGGGGGGGGGTAGAGAGAGAGAGAGAGAGAGAGAAAATCTCAAGCAGACTCCCTGCTGAGCATGGAGCCCAACTTGGGGCTCAGTCTCACGACCGTGGGATCATGACCTGAGCCAAAATCAAGAGTTGGATGCTTAACTGACTGAGCCACCCAGGTGCCCCACTACTTGTAATTTTGTTATCTTCCTCTTGCTTATGATTGAGGAATTGATTTTAATCACACAAATTTCTAGAGTCCCCTATTCTAATTACAGCCTGAATTTCTGGTTCTTTTACCCATTAATTAATATAAGACAGTATTCATTTATAAATTCTTTCACTCATTACTTGCCTTTTTTATTTTATTAAGCTTACATTCCCCATAGCAGAACTACTTTCTCTCTCTTATTATAAATCATGATTTCCTACATTTCCAACCATTTCATTTCCTGGGTCTAGAATGCTTTCAAATCAGCATGCTCCAATCATATTCATGTATTTCAAGGTCTTTCTTGAAATTATAATTTATTCATTTTTAAAGTCAAAGTTTAGGCATCACTACAAGCAAACATTTAGAGATGTAAAAATGAATAACCTATAGTCTCATTCCCCAGTTTAGGTCTGAAGTTTAAGGTGAACTTACTGCTTATGAAAAAAGAAATGACTTAATTCAGTTAAATGCAACAAATATTTATAAATTCTCTATGCATAACATTATAGACAATAAATTTAAATATTCAGAGAAAATTTCCTGTTAAAATATATACTATTTAGAGAGCTAAGACAGAGAAGAGGCTAAGCCGTATGTGAACAGTGCTAATATAAGTAATCCAGAGGACTACTTTTTAGACATTCAAAGATGGAAAGGGCAATGGAGCTCAAACCAAAGGAAATATCCTCAAAGGGGCACTAGACCAACACATATTTCCAGCCACTGTGGTCTGGATTTGAGACAGATTTTTTTTTTAAGGATAGTTAGTATTTCAGAAAAGAATAAACATTTGTGCAGAGAATTGGAGGTAAAAGAAAACCTAGTGTATTCTTTGAGAAATGAAACCCCTGACCAGTTGGAACATTTATTACAATCACATCAACATAGGGGCGCCTGGGTGGCTCAGTAGGTTAAGCATCTGCTTCGGCTCAGGTCATGATCCCAGGGTCCTGGGATCGAGCCCTGCATTGGGCTCCCTGCTCAGCAGGGAGCCTGCTTCTCCCTCTCCCTCTGCCTGTCACTCTGCCTACTTGTGCTCTCTCTCTCTCTCTCTCTGTCAAATAAATAAATAAAATCTTAAAAAAAAATCACATCAACATAGTTCCCTGACATCTTTGCCTTGTTCTTGCTTTTATTTTTCTGAAACAAAAAGGAAGGAAGGAGGAAGGAAGGAATATTTAATATCAAAGCCCAATTCTAAGTACTTCTTTTGTTAGAAGCCATTCTTAACTATATAGTGTATTCCCTGCAAATTTGGTCACTCCATTATGTGTAGTCTCATAGCACTTTATACATCAATTTTCATAGTATTTACCACATTGAATTTAGTCAGCTGTTTGACTACCAGCCTTCACGTGCTGCTTTTATTAATTTGTAGAATGCAAGATAATGCTCTATTCATTTTTGTTCCCCATAACGGGTAGCATTTGACTACCACATAGCAGGTGTGAGAGCTGAGTGGTTATAAATCTTAAATGGCTCTAGGGGGTGAATTACAGCACTACAGACAAAGGAAACAGAGGAACAAAGTTGTGTCATATGTTGGAGATCTTTGGTTAAATGATTTGAGAAAGCTGAAAAAATAAGAATTTAAGTTGTGTGCGTGTTCCTTACTTAAGCGTTAATACTCCTCAATCACTTTGGAATGTACTTTTAATGACCAGAGAAAAGGGGCAAATATTATTTAAATATTGTAAGCTTTTTCCAATGCTATATTATATCATGGTAATATAAAATTAAATTATAATTCTCTTGCTTTAGTATATGACTTTAGTATCGAAAAACTAGAATAATAACACTTTTAGTTAATATTGTGATAGTGAAATTATGTTTTAGTTTATGCTACCTCTGGCACTTTTTATTGAATATCGGATTTTATTTCCACTAAAAGCATAAAAATACATTATCTTAATGGATTTTATATTTGATACTTCATATTCCAGAAAACTATGTTTGTGTGACTTATCTAACCTATGTATAATTTTCATAACATCTACACATATCTTCATGGAATTTGATTTTTTCCTCAATATTGGTAATTAATTATTAAAAGTATTTATCTAATTTTCATGTATGAAATTTCCAAACATTTGTTGTGTATACTGTAAATGCTATCTCAATCAGCTCAGGCTGTTATAACAAATATACCACAGACTGGGTGGCTTAAGCAATAAATGTTTCTCACAGTAGAATCTGGGAAGTTCAAGACAAAGGTGCTGGTAGATCCAGAGTCTAATGAGGGCTCTCCCTCTTCCCGGTTTACTGAAGAACATCTCATTGTATCCTCACCTGGCAGAAAGAGAGAGGGAGCACGTTATTTTATGCCTCTTGTTACAGGGGCACTAATCCTATCGTGCAGGCTCCAACCTTATGACCTAATTATCTCCCAAACGCACCATTGCCAAATACCATCACATTAAGGATTAGGGTTTCAGCATATGAATTTTAGAGAGATACAAAGAGTTTATAACAATTGTATTAATATTTTCCATAGATTTGACTTTTTGAAATACTGCAATGTTTCTCATTCAATTTAGTAGTTATTTAGTAATGGAGAAAATACACAAAAATAAGGAATAGCTATTTCAGTATCAAAGCAAGGGAATATTGCTGTTCATTATCTTGTAAGCAGTATACTGCATTCATTTTTCAAGCAAATAGAGACAGACATTTATGATAGCTTAGTTTTCTCATATTTGAGTGATAAATAGTGCATGAAATAGCTGTATAATTTAGCCACTGTATTTATAAAGTTATTCCTGCCAGCTAATACTACCTTCCATGTAAAGAAGAAAGGTATAAAGAAGAATTATTTTAGCTGTTAACAAATAATATCCATTCTTCCAAATTTATATCATGCATTGAGTAGAAGACCCAGAGCTGTCTAATTCCAAGAACTTAATAACTGTTTGCCCATATCCACCTACAGCTCCCTATAACCATTTCTTTTTCTCTCTACAAAGCTGCATGAGTTATCTTTTAAAAACACAAATTTTGTATTTTCCCTTCTTTAACTCTTACACTTTAAAGGTATGGGCACAGACACTGCCTTCCAATGTCTTTTCTTTTTTTCTAAGGTTAAAATTAGCAAAGCCCTACATGATAGAATCAGTCTCTACCTCCTCATGTGGCAATCCTAGAGGGCCACTCTCTGCTCAGCTAGACTAGCCTTCTGTGAGTTTCTTTTACCCACAGTGACATTCATTCATTCATGAAGATTTTTACACATGCTGTTGCCTCTGTCATACACATTACACATTACCAGGATTGCAATTTCACTTATATTTAAAAGTATGTGATCAGTTTTCAACTCCCTGGTTAGACTGAACTTTATGAAATTGTGCATGGCATCCCTTCTGCTTGCCAATTTTGTGTGCTCTGCGCTAAGCCCAAGTATCAAAGAAAACACTTAATATATGTTTTCAAGAACAATGAATGGGAAGATGGCAGTGGAATAAGAGGACCTGAGGCTCATCTCATCCTGTGAACACAACTGGATAACTATCAAATCATCCTAAATACCCCAGAAGTCAACCTGCAGACTAGCAGAACAAACTCCACAACTGAAGGGAATGAAGAGCCACATCAAAGAAGGTAGAAATTGTGGAGACATAGTTTAGGGGAGAAACAGATTGTGAGTGCTGTGGAGGGGAGGGAACTGTAGTCATGGAGAAGGGCAAGAGAGAAAGGAGCACACAGGGGAATACACAAGGAGAAAACTTCCCCAAAGTCATTGGCTTGGAAACTGAGAGGGGCTAATTTATGTGCATTGTTGTAACCAGCGGGGCTTAAAGCCTGAAGTTTTAAAGGTTAGCAGGCTTGACTGGCATAGAACCAGGAGGGCACTGCATTGTTCCCTGGAGAGAAGACAAGCAAACAACCCAAGGGCAGAGAGCATGGAAAGAGTGATCTGAAGAACACCTCGGGCACACAGCAGGGATACTATTCACTCTTCTTGGAGCACTTCCCTGAGAGGAAGCATTCATGGAGACACCTCTCCAGGAACAAATGGCTGGCACCATTTTCTCCCCATGCCCCTGGCTTAAACAGGGAAGTAGTGCTTTACTGACATTGGCTGCCTAACTTGCTTAAACCAAGCTCCAGCCACCTGTGCTCTGGAGGGACTGCCTTTCTCAGTGAAGCTTGCCTCAGTACCAGAGTGGTGGACTCCTCCTCTAGAAGACGAGCACAAACCCCTACCCATACCACATCTCCTGATCAGAGAGTTCTGCAGGTCCTCAGTTCTGGTGGAGTTGGCGTCAAGTCTCATTTCACAAGAAGACCAGAGCACACCTAGTTAAAACTCACTATGTTCAGGCCAGGGACCAAACATTGCCCACAGCAGTCAAGTAGAGCCTCTGCAGATGACTGGCCTGAATGTTAGAGCAGCCAAAACACAACAGCAGAGCGCATGCAGCACACAACAGAGACACTCCCTGAAGTGCCAGCCCGGGGCACTATATGACCTCTTCTTCATAAGGCCATTACTTTCAGGAGCAGGAGACATAACTGGTTTTTCTAACACAGAGAAGAAGGCAGAAATTTAGACAAAATGCCAAGGCAGATGAATTTATCCCAAATGAAAGAACAAGATAAAGCCACAGCCAGAGATCTAATTGAAGCAGATATAAGTAACATTCCTGATGGAGAACTTAAAGCAACAATCATAAGGATACTCACTGGGCTTGAGAAAAGAATAGACTTCAGTAAGACTCTTACCACAGAGATAAAAGAGTTAAAAAAGAATCAGAGATGAAGATGCAATAAATGAGATTGGAAACAGGTTCAATGCAATGAACAGCAGGCTGGTAGAGGCAGAGAAATGAATTAGTGAACAAGAAGACAAAATAATGGAAAATAATGAAGCTGAACAAAAGAAAGAAAGAAGAATTATGTAACAATATAACACAAGAATAGACTTAGGAACTCAGTGACTCCATCAAACATAATGACATTTGTATTATAGGTGTCCCAGAAGAAGAAGAGAGAAAAGGGCAGAAAATTTATTTCAAGAAATAATAGCAGAAAACTTTCCTAATCTGGCAAAGGAAACAAATGTCCAGATGCAGGAAGCACAGCAGACTCCCATCAGAATCAACAAAGCAGGCTAGCACCAAAACATATTGCAATTAAATTTGCAAAATATAGTGATAAAGAAAAAAATCTTGAAAGCAGCAAGAAAAAAGAAGTCCTTAACTTAAAGGGAAAACCCATAAGGCCAGCTGGAGATTTCTCAACAGAAACTTAGCAAGTCGGAAGAAAGTGGCATGATATCAACAAAATGCTGATTGGGAAAAATCTGCAGCCAAGATTACTCTACCCAGCAAGGCTATCATTCAGAAGAGAAGGAAAGATAAAGAGTTTCCCAGACAAAAACTAAAGGAGTTTGTGACCACTAAACCAGTCCTTCAAGAAATATTAAAGGGGACTCTGAATGCAAAGGAGAGACCAAGAGTGACAAAGACAAGAAAGGATCAGAGAAAATCTCCAGAAACAATGACAAAACAAGTAATAAAATGGCAATAAATACATATCTATCAATAATTACTCTAAATGTAAATGGACTAAATGCTTCAATCAAAAGACAGGATGTCAGAATAGATAAAAAAACAAACAAACAAACACAAAAACAAGATCTATCTATATGCTGCCTACAAGAGACTCCTTTTAGACCTAAAGACATCTGCAGATTGAAATTGAGGGGTTGGAGAAACATTTATTACACAAATGATTGTCAAAAGAAAGCCAACATAGCAATACTTATATCACATAAACTAGACTTTAAAACAAAGACTAAAAAAAGACAAAGAAGGGCATTATATAATCATAAAGGGGACAATCTAACAAGAAGATATAACAACTATAAATATTTATGCACCCAACATGGAAGCACCCAAATATATAAAACAAGAACAAACATAAAGGAACTAATTGATAATAACACAATAATAATAGGGGACTTTAACACACCACTTACATCAATGAACAGATCATCTAAACAAGAAATAGTAAGGAAACAACAGCTTTGAATGACACACTAGATCAAATGGACTTAACAGATATATTCAGAACATTCCATCCTAAACCAGCAGAATTCACATTCTTTTCAAGTGCACATGGAACATTCTCTAGAATAGATCACCAATAGGTCAAAAACGGGCCTCAGAAAATATAAAAAGACTGAAATTGTAGTATACACCTTTTCTGACCACAACACTATGAAACTAGAAGTCAACAAGAAAATATTTGGAAAGACCAGAAATACATGGAGGTTAAACAACATGCTACTAAACAATGAATGGATCAAATAAACTTTAAAAAATGTGGGAACAAATGGAAATGATAACACAATGGTCAAAAACCTTTGGGATGCAGCAAAAACAGTCCTAAAAGGGAAGTATATAGCAATATATATACTACATCAAAAAAGCAAGAAAAATCTCAAACAACCTCACCTTACACCTAAGGGAACTAGAAAAAGAAAAACAGATGAAGCCTAAAGCCAGCAGAAGAAAAGAAATAATAAAGATTAGAGCAAAAATAAATGATATAGAAACTTAAAAATATAGAACAGATTAATGAAAACAAGAGATGGTTCTTTGAAAAATCAATGAAATCGATAAACTTCTTGCCAGATTTATCAAAAAGAAAAAAGGAAGGACCCAAATGAATAAAATCACAAATGAGAGAGGAGAAATAACAACCAACACCACAGAATTACAAACAGTTATAACAGAGTATTAATAAAAAACTATATGCCAACAAAATAGATGACCTGGAAGAATGGATAAATTCCTAGAAACATATAAACTACCAAAACTGAAAAAGAAATAAATAGAAAGCCTGAACAGAGCCATAACCAGCAAAGAAATTGAATCAGTAATCAAAAAAGTCCCAACAAACAAAAATCCAGGGCCAGATGGCTTCCCAGGGGAATTCTATGAAACATTTAGAGAAGAGTTAATACCTATTTTTCTCAAACTATTACAAAAAAATAGAAAAGGGAGGAAAACTTCCAAATTCGTTCAATGAGGCCAGCATTATACTGATACCAAAACCAGATACAGACTCCACTAAGAAAGAGAACTACCGGCCAATGAGCATGAAAAGATGCTCAACATCACTCCTCATCAGGGAAATCCAAATTAAAACTACAATGAGATAATTAGCTCACACCTGCCAGAATGGCTAAAATCAACACAAGAAAAAGCAGGTGTTGGCAAGGATGTGGAAAAAGGGGACCCTCTTGCACTGTTGGCGGGAATGCAAACTGGTGCAGCCACTCTGGAAAACAGTATGGAATTTCCTCATAACATTAAAAATAGAACTACCCTGATGGACTCTGAAAAACAAACAGGGTTCTAGAGGGGAGGGGGGTGGGAGGATGGGTTAGCCTGGTGGTGGGTATTGAGGAGGGCACATTCTGCATGGAGCACTGGGTGTTATGCACAAACAATGAATCATGGAACACTTCACCTAAAACTAATGATGTAATGTATGGGAATTAACATAAGAATA
The DNA here is from genome assembly GCF_002201575.2 of Neomonachus schauinslandi. Taxonomy (NCBI): domain Eukaryota; kingdom Metazoa; phylum Chordata; class Mammalia; order Carnivora; family Phocidae; genus Neomonachus; species Neomonachus schauinslandi. Next base: position 32,647,229 of record NC_058407.1, read on the forward strand.
AAAAAAAAATAGAACTACCCTTTGACTCAGCAATTGCACTACTAGGTATCTACACAAAAAATACAAAAATAGAAATTCAAAGGGATACGTCCACTCCAATGCTTATAGCAGCATTATCTACAAGAGTCAAATTATAGAAGCAGCCCAAGTATCCATCAACTGATGAATGGATAAGGAAGATATACAACACAATGGACTATTAGTTAGCCATAAGGTGAATGAAATCTTGCCATTTGCAATGACATGGATAGAGCTAGACAGTATAATGCCAAGCAAAATAAGTCAGAGAAAAACGGATACCACATGCTTTCATTCATATGTGGAATTAAAGAAACAAAACAAGCAAAGGGAAACAAAAAACAAAAGAAAGAGACAAACCAAGAAACATAATCTTAATTAAAGAGAACAAACTGATGGCTACTAGGGGGAATGGGAGAATGGGTGAAATAGGTGATGGGGATTAAGGAGTGTACTTGTGATGAGCACCAATTGTTAATATGGAAGTGGTGAATCACTATACAACTGAAACTAGTATTATATTGTATGTTAAATAACTGGAATTTAAATAGAAACTTAAAAAAATAAAGGTAAAACAAGTAAAAGAAAAAAGAGTGAATGAATAAATCCTTTGAGGTCCATGTATCCTTTTCACTGCTTATGAGAACATGTTTTCTAATTTAGTCCAAGAAATTCTCTCTTGCTACCATCTATCCAAACTTGTCTAGAGAGCCATGTTGTGTTTGTTAGTTAGGAAGAATTGCTACAACATAACTCCCTTACTAATGTCATACTAGGTGGACTATTGCATCATTTAACTGAAATGAAGCACTATCAGGAATCTTGTACATGAATATGGGAAAGGAGGTAGAAGTAGCAACAAAGATGAAGACCTTAAGTATGCTTTTCATCTGTCACATCACCAGATTGTCCTAGTTTGATAAACTATAGAATCACCTCAAGGAGTGTTTCAGGGTATTGAAATATCCCCTCCTATATTACAAAGAAGGTTGATAAAGTTTTCCACTCTTAGGTTATCAAAAAGAACTCAATACTCAACATGATTTGTCAATCAGTACTACTAATTTATTCCTAGCCAGTTTGAAGACTAAATTGATTGTCTTTATAATAACATAGTATTTGAATTTCATAAGTATATCAATGTTTTTCATGAAATGATTAGGATAAATAAATTTGACCCTATTTTCATTAAAACAAGAAAATGAAGAGGCTTCTCAAGTGATTCTCCATAATGCAAAACTTATTAGGACCAAGGGAAAAAGAGAAGTTAGGCCTTTAGGAGACTTTCTATTTAATTTAAATTATAAAGAGTTAAAAACAGTTATGTATAATGGAAAAGAAAAGAAAAAAATCTGGATCTTACAGTCTAATGGGAGAGACAGACAATAATCAAAGAATCACATGAATAATGATAAAATTGCAATTCTGGTAATTTTCTTGAAGAGAAGATATATAAGAAACTCTAGGAGTACATAAGAGGATATTTTTGTTGGGGCACCTGGGTGGCTCAGTCATTAAGCATCTGCCTTCAGCTCGGGTCATGATCCCAGGGTCCTGGGATGGAGCCCCACGTCAGGCTCCTTGCTCAGCGGGAGGCCTGCTTCTCCCTCTCCCACTCCCCCTGCTTGTGTTCCCTCTCTCACTGTGTCTCTCTCTGTCAAATAAATAAAATCTTTAAAAAAAAATAGGATATTTTTGTTAATATTTTTGTGACTTCCTCTGGGACTGAGGGGATAACTGAGATTATGCATGCGAACTTTTTTCAATTACATTCAACTATATGAGTGTATGGCATTCATAATAATAACTATTTTCCTTTGGCCAATCAAACTTTGTATGCCTGCTTCTGGATTTATATTGAACTATTTAAGTATTAAAATTTAACTAGTAATTTATTTATTGTAGCCTTTTATTACACATTAAATCTGTATATATTATGACTATGACTTCACAGAAGACTGGTGTCCTCAGTTTTGTGGGAAAAAAAAGTAATTATGAAATCACAGACTTCTCTGGTTAATATATTACATTCTAAATTATTGATATATCATTCTTAAAATTACAATTGATTTTTTTTCAAATTTTTATTTAAATTCTAGTTAACATATATTGTAATATTTCAGGAGTAGAATGTAGTGATTTGTCAGTAACATATAACACCTGGTGCTCATCATAACAAGTGCCCCCCTTAATAGTCATCACCCATTTAGTTCCTCCCCCACCCACCTCCCCCCATCAACCCTGTTTGTTTTCTATTGTTAAGAGTCTCTTATGGTTTGTTTCCCACTCTCTCTCTTTCTTCCTCTTCCTCTATGTTCATCTGTTTTGTTTATTAAATTCCACATATGAGTGAAATCATATGATATTTGTCTTTCTCTGACTGACTTATTTCACTTAGCATAATACACTCTAGCTCCATCCATGTTGCAAATGGCAAGATTTCATTATTTTTGATGGCTGGGTAATAATCTCTCTCTCTCTCTCTCTCTATCTATCTATCTATCTATCTAAAAGTTTATCCATTCTCACTTTATCCATTCATTAGGCAATGGGCATTTGCCTCTTTCCATAGTTTGGTCTTTTTTTTTTAAATTAACATATAATGGGGCGCCTGGGTGGCTCAGTTGGTTAAGCGACTGCCTTCGGCTCAGGTCATGATCCTGGAGTCCCGGGATCGAGTCCCACATCGGGCTCCCTGCTCAGCAGGAAGTCTGCTTCTCCCTCTGACCCTCCCCCCTCTCATGCTCTCTCTATCTCATTCTCTCTCTCAAATAAATAAATAAAATCTTTAAAAAAAATTAACATAATGTATTATTTCTTTCAGGGGTACAGGTCTGTGATTCATCAGTTTTACACAATTCACAGCACTCACCATAGTACCTGCCCTCCCCAATGTCCATCACCCAGCCACCCCATCCCTCCCACCTCCCTCCACTCCAGCAACCCTCAGTTTGTTTCCTGAGATTAAGAGTCTCTTATGGTTTGTCTCCCTTTCCAGTTTTGTCTTGTTTCATTTTCCCTCCCTTCCCCTATGATCCTCTGTCTTGTTTCTCAAATTCCTCATATCAGTGAGATCATATGATATTTGTCTTTCTCTGATTGACTTATTTCACTTAGCATAATACCCTCTAGTTCCATCTACGTCGTTGCAAATGGCAAGATTTCCCTTTTTTTGGCTGCATAATATTCCAGTGTGTGTGTGTGTGTGTGTGTGTGTGTGTGTATACACACTTCTTTATCCATTCATCTGTAATGGACATCTAGGCTCTTTCCATAGTTTGGCCATTGTGGACATTGCTGCTATAAACATTGGGGTGCATGTGCCCCTTTGGATCACTACATTTGTATCTTTGGGGAAAAACCCAGTAGTGCAATTGCTGGGTCGTAGGGTAGTGCTATTTTCAACTTTTTGAGGAACCTCCATACTGTTTTCCAGAGTGGCTGCACCAGCTTGCATTCCCACCAATAGTGTAGGAGGGTTCCCCTTTCTCCACATCCTCACCAACATCTGTCGTTTCCTGACTTGTTAATTTTAGCCATTCTGACTGGTTGGAGGTGGTATCTCATTGAGGTTTTGATTTGGATTTCCCTGATGCGGAGTGATGTTGAGCACTTTTTCATGTGTCTGTTTGCCATTTGTATGTCTTTTTTACAGAAATGTCTGTTCATGTCTTCTGTCCATTTCTTGATTGGATTATTTGTTCTTTGGGTGTTGAGTTTGATAAGTTCTTTATAGTTTTTGGATACTAGCCCTTTATCTGATATGTCATTTGCATATCTTCCCCCATTCTGTCAGTTGTCTTTTGGTTTTGTTGACTATTTCTTTTGCTGTGCAAAAAAGCTTTTTATCTTGATGAAGTCCAAATAGTTCATTTTTGCCCTTGCTTCCCTTGCTTTTGGTGATGTTTCTAGGAAGAAGTTGCTGCAGCTGAGGTCGAAGAGGTTGCTGCCTCTGTTCTTCTCAAGGATTTTGATGTCTTAACAAGATACATTGAATTTCTTCCTATTTCACATCTAAAATAGATAATATTAAGATATTAAATCATTTAGGATATAACACAAAAGGACAGTCCTTAGCCAGTCTGTTTTCAATTGTATTAGGCCAGAAACTGGGTGACTTAAGCCCCGAAAATCTATCTTCCCACAGTTGGAAGTCCAAGATCAAGGGACTGTTTTCTGGTAAGACCCCTCTCTTCTGGGTTTTAGATAGCCACCTTTCCTCTGTGTTCTCACACAACCTTTCCTTTGTGTGCACCAGAAGAAAGTGATATCTCTGGTACCTCTTCCTCTTTTAATAATGGCACCAGTCCCAGCAGATCAGGGTCCCACCTTTATGATGTTGTTTGACCTTAATTACCTCCCTTAATGCCCTATCTCCAAATACAATCATATTGAAGGTTAAGGCTTCATCATACGAATTTAGGGATACACAGTCCAGTTTATAACATAAACCTTGCATTATTTTGAAAAATAAAGCACATTTATACCACCAATAACATATGGTATTTTTTATTAATCCTGTTCCAAACAAATCCTAACTTGAAAATTTTCACCTGTCATTGAACTTCAATAAAAAATGAATTTCTTTAATTTTAAGTAACATAGAGAAATCTGTTTTAATTTTTGCATTACAGATTTTATGAGTTCTAGGATACAATCAATTGATTCTACATAAATATAAGCAATTTATGTTAAAGCATTACTATATATGTATAACTATATGGTAAAATTACCAAGCTTTAAAAAATTAATTTTGAAATATTTTGTGTCCAACTCTAGATTTGTTATCTCATAGGAAGAAAGAAAGCTAGAATGGGAAATATTGAATATTGAGAAGATTACTGTACAAAATGATATCATGAGAATGGGATTTTTGTGAGGAGAGGGATGTTATCTGCTTTCTTCTTTGCCACTATATCCTCAGAGCCTAGAACAATGTCTTGCTCAAAATAAGGGCTCTAAAAATGTTGGCCAAATAGATAAATAGCACATCATTTGGTCAACCTAACTTAATTTCCTATAGCATTTTAAAATTCTCCTGAATCCTTACCATAATGTTATAAAATGGTTAAAGAAAGACAGGTTTTGAAAATCTGTACAGCTTATTGGGCAGAAGCTTTCATACTGTCTTCTTGTTGTTCTCTCTAACTTAAAAGTGCTGTGTTATCATCTCAATACTCTATATCTGCTTTTCAAAATTTTTAATGTTGTCTCAAGATCCAAAATCCATACCTTCTTACTTATAGAAGTGTGATTAGAGTTAATGTATCCTAACTTCAACTTTAAAGTTAATATTGATTCTTAGGAAACAAAAATGAATAAACTATGATTTTATAAACATTCATTTAAATTTTGAGGCCATATATAACTATGTAATCACAAAACAAATGGGGAGGGTATGTGCTATGGTGAGCACTGTGAATTGTGTAAGACTGTTGAATCACAGACCTGTACCTCTGAAACAAATATATGTTAAAAAAAAAAAAAGAAGAATATAGCAGGAAGGGAAAAATGAAGTGGGGAAATCGGAGGGGGAGACGAATCATGAGAGACGATGAACTCTGAGAAACAAACGGAGGGTTCTAGAGGGGAGGGGGGTGGGGGGATGGGTTAGCCTGGTGATGGGTATTAAAGAGGGCACGTTCTGCATGGAGCACTGGGTGTTATACGCAAACAATGAATCATGGAACACTACATCAAAAATTAATGATGTAATGTATGGTGATTAACATAACATAATAAAATAAAATTAAAAAAAACAAAAAACAAAACAAATGGGGAATTGGTATATGTATCATTTATTTGCTTTGTAAGAAAACTCTATTGTTCTACTTTGGGCAAATAATCAAATGTATATTTTCTTATTTTGATGATCTGTATTGACAGATGTTAATTACTGTTAGTTTTCACAAGATCCCCAAGGGAACTGAGGAATACTTCATTTCTTATTTTTTACTTTACCTCTTGTCATTTTATAATTTGTCTTTTAAGTGAAGTAATTAGAATGCAGAAAAATATAGGGAAAAGAGTTCTGGTTTTAGAATTAAGCATAACATCATAATACCTGATGGCTAAACTGATTACTAGCTGTGTGTTCTTTGGAAATTTATGCATCTTTTGTTTTCTCCTCCAGAATATGACAATTTTTTAAATGAGACATCAGGCTCTGATTCTATTCTTTTATAAATAAAATATTTGTATTATGTTAAATCAATTTAGATTTTCTTCCTAGGAAAACTAGCTTAGTGTGGATCTGTAGTATAAGTAATACAATTAGTTGCATACCATGCAGGAGAATTTTAAAGATTTTGAAAACATAAAAATTAAAGTCTATATTTAGTAGGAAAGCCAACTCCTAGAGATTCTGTCCTCAACATTAGTAAACAACATTAGTTTCAAAACAGGGCTGATTCAAATCACATAAGGCTGTGACTTTTCCCTTGTTATTTGTCACTAACAAGCCTGGCAACAGTGAGGATGTTAGTGACAAATGTAAGAAAATAGGTCATCTTTGCTCATTTTGAATATAGTAGATACTTCTTTTCTTATGTGGTTGTCAGATTAATCCTGGGGATATTTTTCAGGTTGCCAGATCTACTATGTTAAATTATCTATGTGTAGATGTTTGGCTTTATTTTGATGCCACCAAATTTAGTACTAGAATAGAACAAGCTTTTTTCTTAAATTCTTTCAAGTCTCTCTTCCACCAGCTTTCATTCTTCAATTAAATTTCAGAAAGGTGGGCACCTGGGTGGCTCAGTTGGTTAAGAATCTGCCTTCAGCTCAGGTCATGATCCCAGGATCCTGGGATCAAGTCCCATGTCAGGCTCCCTGCTAAGTGGGGAGTCTACTTCTCCCTCTATGCCTCCACCCTGCTCGTGATTGCTCTTTCACCCTCTCTCTCTCTCTCTCAAATAAATAAATAAATCTTTAAAAAAATAAATTCCAGAAAGGGAAATTTCTCAAAGAAGAGCGTACCTATGTTCTTTGGTGTCTTTTGTAAAATACACGTAAATGGGTTTTCTAAAATAACGCATCTTCTCTGTCTTTATGCAGCTTATCCTCTTTTTTACTGTCTCAGTTTCTCTGTCACTCTGTGTCTCTGTCTCTCTCTGTCTCTATCTCTGTCTCTCTCTCTCACACACACACACACACATCTTCTTGGTGAAGATAGAAAATTGCACTCTTCAACATTAGGACCTTTGACATTGACCTCGATGCTTTATGTACATTATCTCTATCTTTCCACTCTCCTTTGAGGATAGTAGTATTTTCATTTTCATGTGATAGAAAGATGCTTGGAGGGAGAAAGGGGCTTGATGAAGGACACAGAATTAGTAAGCTATGGAGCTGAGATTTGAATCAGTTCACCTGGATCAATAGGTTAAACTCAACTCACCTCCCTCCCTCTGGAGGGAAAGGAGTAAGAAAAAAAAATGTAATGAAACGATTTCTTTTAAAATACATTTTTATTACTATAAAGACTACTTGGTAAGTGTTATTCAAAATTCAAAATTTTAGTTCCACATAGAGAATTGATTTAAAAATATATGGAAAGGGGCACCTGGGTGGCTCAGTCGGTTAAGTGTTTGCTTCAACTCAGGTCATGATCCCAGAATCCTGGGATCAAGCCCCTAGTCGGGCTTTCCTGCTCAGCAGGGGAGTCTGCTTCTCCCTCTCCCTCTCCTGCTCCCGAACTCTTTCTCTTGCGAACTCTTTCTCAAATAAATAAATAAAATCTTTTTAAAAATATAGAAATAATAAAAATAAATGAAAATAAAATATATGGAAGAATAACATTTCATGTATAGCTATTTTGCCTAATTTTATCAGTTTTCCTTTTATGACTTAAGGTAGTCTTCCTATTACAAATATACAGAGCACTTGAAAATATATTTCAAAGAAACTCTAGAGGGGACCACTAGTAGGGAGTCAACTCAAGTTCTTATATTTCATCCTACACTGAAAGGCACAAGCTTCCTTTGCTATATATTTCACTTCTCATGTTCCTCAATCCTAGCTCTCCTGCTTTCCAAAACTAACACTCTTGAATAAGAAGAAACTGTGCCAAAGACTATTCAGAAATTTTCCAACCACAAGATTCACAGGCTTTGGCTGTCTCTAATTCGTTATCTCCTACATATTCATCAATGACTCAAGCCAAACACCAGCCAGGCCAGGACACCTTCTGATCTGCCAAAGCAACTTGTAAAGAGGTAAACAATCCAATTCTGGTAAATTATCTATGAGGGAATTAGATAGTCTTCTAGCAAGCAAGTGTCAATACTGTAACCAAGCAGAAATGACAGAATTCACAAGCTGTTTCATCATTGGAATATATCAGATAGAATGTTTTGTAACCATGATAAGTGTACTAAGCCATCTTTCCAGCATTATATTAAGCTTATATTTGGATTTAATAAGAATGACTGGGCCACATCACTAAATACAATGAAACATTGTGATGTGGCAATTTGCCATTGAATTTCATACATTAATCTTACCAAACTAGGTAAGTTAGTCCTTTAAAATTGTTTATGAGGACTAGATAGATTTAGGTGCAGTTTTAATTGACTATATTTCTTAGTCAACTAGGCAATTTTAAATTTATTTTATTTTTTATTAAGTTATTTTATTTTATTTTATTTTTTTAAAGATTTTATTTATTTATTTGACAGAGAGAGACACAGCGAGAGAGGGAACACAAGCAGGGGGAGTGGGAGAGGGAGAAGCAGGCCCCCCGCAGAGCAGGGAGCCCGATGCGGGACTCGATCCCAGGACCCTGGGATCATGACCTGAGCTGAAGGCAGTCGCTTAACCAACTGAGCCACCCAGGTGCCCAAGTTTTTTTATTTTAATTCCAGTATCATTAACATACAGTGTTCTATTAGTTTCAGGTGTATAATATAGTGATTCAACAATTCTATATATTACTCAGTGCTCATCATAAGTGTACTCTTCAATCTCTATCACCTATTTAACCCATCCCTCCACCTACCTCCCATCTGCTAGCATCAGTTTGTTCTCTGTTGTTAAGAGTCTGTTTTTTGGTTCGTCACTTTTTTTTTTAACTTTGCTTGTTTGTTTTGTTTCTTAAATTCCACATATAAGTGAAATAATATGGTATTTGCCTTTCTTTGACTTATTTCACTTAGCATTATACTCTCTAGTTCCATCCCTGTCATTGCAAATGGCAAGGTTTCATTCTTTTATATGGTGAATAATATTATATTCAGCCATACAAAAGATATACATATATGTATACATATATATACTAATATATATATACTTTTTATATATACTAGTATATATACATACATACACTAATATATATATACTTTTTATATATACTAGTATATATTCATACATACATACATACCACATCTTCTTTGTCCATTCATCTATTGATGGACACCTCAGGTGCTTCCATAATTTGGCTATTAAATAATGATGCAATAAACATAGGGGTGCATCTATCCCTTTGAATTAGTGTTTTTGTATTTTGGGGCTAAACACCTGTAGTACGATTCCTGGATCCTAAGGCAGTTCTATTTTTAGCTTTTGAGAAACATCCATACTGTTTTCTACAGTGGCTGCACCAGTTTGCATTCTCACTAACAGTGTGTGAGGGTTCCTTCTTCTCCACATCCTCACCAACAATTGTTGCTTATTGTGTTCTTTTATTTTAGCCGTTCTAAAATCAATCAGGTGTGAGGTAAAATCTCATTTTAGTTTTGATTTATATTTCCTTGATGATTAGTGATGTTGAACATTTTTTCATGTGTCTGTTGGCCAACTGGATGTCTTCTTTTGAGAAAGATCTGTTCATATCTCCTGCCCATTGTTGAATTGGGTTTTTTGGGGGGGGGGGGTGTTGAGTTGTGTCAGTTCTTTATATATTTTGGATACTAACACTTTATTGGATATGTCATTTATAAATATCTCCTCCCACTCAGTAGGCTGCCTTTTAGTTTTGTTGATGGTTTCCTTCACTGTGCAGAAGCTTTTTATTTTGATGTTAGTCCCAATAGTTTATTTTTGCTTTTCCCCTTACCTCAGGAGACATATTTAGAAATATGTTGCTATGGCCAATGTCAGAAATTACTTCCTGTACTCTCTTCTAGGATTTTTATGGCTTCAGGTTTCACATTTAGGACTTCAATCCATTTTAAATTCATTTTTGTGTGTGGTGTAAGAAAGAGGTCCAGTTTCATTCTTTTGCAGGTTGCTGTCCAGTTTTCCCAGCACCATTTGTTAGACTGTTTTTTTTTCCCATTGTATATTCTTTCCTCCTTTGTCTAAGATTAATTGACCATATAGCTGGGAGTTTATTTCTGGGTTTTCTATTCTGTTCCTTTGATTTGTTTGTCCATTTTTGTGCCAACACCATACTGTTTAGATTACTACAGTTTTGTAATATAATTTGAAGTCTAGAATTGTGATACCTCCAATTTTGTTTTTCTTTTTCAAGATTGCTTTGGCTATTTAGGGTCTTTTGTGGTTCCATGCAAATTTTATGATTGTTTGTTTTAGTTCTGTGAAAATGCTGTTGGTATTTTGATGGAATTGCATTAAATTTGTAATTGCTTTGGGTAATGTCGACATTTTAACAATATTTGTTCTTCCAATCCATGAGCACGGAATATCTCCATTTCTTCATGTCATCTTCAATTTTTGTCATCAGTGTTTTATAGTTTTCAGAGTACAGGTCTTTTATCTCTTTGGTTAGGTTTATTCCTAGATATTTTGTTATTTTTGGTGCAATTATAAATAGGATTTTTAAAAAAAATTTCACTTTCTACTGCTTCATTATTAGTGTATAGGAATGCAACATATATATATGTTGATTTTGTATCCTGAGACTTTACTGAATTCCTTTATAAGTTCTAGCAGTTTTTTGGTGGAGTCTTTGGGGTTTTCTATATAGAGTATCATGTCATCTGCAAATAGTGGAAGTTTTACTTCTTTCTTACCAATTAGATGCCTTTTATTTCTTTTTGTTGTCTAATTGCTATGGCTAGGATTTCCAGTACTCTGTTGAATAAAAGTGGTGAGAGTGGACATCAAGTAGGCAATTTTTTAAATATAATTTTCTGTTATGTGGATAATGGCAAGTCAGAAAGAAAGAAACTGAATCTTTTCATAATTTATGTTCTTGGGTGGGTCTTAATAGTAATACTTTAAAAATATGATATTCATGTCTCTTACTTGATTTAGACACATAAAAGAAGTGGGAAGGAGGAAATATAACAAGTGTAAAATGTTGTATGAGGTAGTTCTGTATATTTTCACTAATTATTCCTTAAAACAACTCTGGAACATAATTATTATCTGTATTTTATAGATGGCAAAACTGACACTTAAAAATGTACAAGATCACAAATTAGCAAATGAATGTTACTCTGCTCAGTAGTTTGAATTCTCTACGAGCTCTTATAAGGCTCTATTAATGATATCAGTTTAAATGACTTTTGAGAAAAAGTATTTAATTGTTTTTTTAGTGAGTTTTATTTCCCATGTTAAGCTATAAACCACTTCAGGACTAAGATGGTATCTTAAATAAATATATTGTTTCTATCGACTAATGAAGGATCACATACGTGGAAATAGTTATCTGAATTTAAGCTAAAAATAAAAATAAATTATCGTAAATGTTCTTATACATCCATAACTTTTAGTAACGTTTAATTAGTACAATGCTTTAGGAATGGCCACTTAAGTGCAATGAATTTAAAGCTGATATTTTTTCTTTTCTATCCTTACCCTCTAAAACTGATTCTTTCCCAGTATTTCCTATTGTGGTAACTATTTCCATTGAATACTTGCTCCCTGTGCGAATATATATGGAGATACATCTATAATGCTTACACCTTTCGCTCAATTTCTATATCTAATCAGTTATCAAGTTGTAAAATTTCTATCCTATTAATGCCTTCCAAATCTGTCTCATTCTCACTCTTATCACCTTAGGTCAAGTTTTATCAACACGCAATTGTTTTTAAAGGCAAAGTTCTAAATTTTAAGCATCATAGTTAACAATATATTTAGTCAAATTCTTATGGATTGTCCTCTTGTTTTGTATACAGGAATCTATTGTGCAATATAAGAGGGCAAAAAACCCTCATGCTTGATAAGATAGTAAGACAGTGACTCAGGCTAATTGCAATTTTATATAAATTTCAGGGTAAAAAGGAAAACACTTAAAACTCCAGAAAGTTGAAAAATAAGAATAACTGATGATTTAGAAATAGTAAATCACATGGTCTAGCAAAAAAATTGTACATTTCTGTAACTCAGATGCCATCTTACCCTTTTTGTTTCAAAGATTATTGACCACATATTAAGTATATCAGTGACTCTGAAATCTTTTTAAACCCCTTCCAAAAAGTTTGCTTCCCCTTCTTCCTTCCTACATCACTTTCATATACCTTGTGATAGAGCTTGTCCAGTTTTAGTTTATTTGATTATATGTGTGACATCTCCATGAGACTTTCTTCTTCTTAGGAGCTAGGATGATGCCTTTTCTCATCAGTATTTGGAATAAACCCTCAACAAGTGTTTTTAATTGTAAATATACTAATTTGTGAATATATATTAAATTGATATTATTATTTATATTATTATATGTTGCTGTATATCGTATATATGTTACTTATATAATAAGTAAATTATTTTATGTGTTAATTATAAACAGGAATGAAGAAAATGAATGGATGTATTTACCTTTATCCACATGGTTTTGTGTTAAGCTATAGTGCTGTATGCTATGTTCAGTAGGATAGTAAGTTTACATTTCCCAGTTAAAAAAACAGAGGTGACTGGCCAGTTTTCTAATCTGCAGGAGGAGAGTTTATATCTGTGCCTATGTGAAAAGCACTTCAGAAAGTCATTTGCAGCACCTATTTCATGGTTCTTTTCACTAAATAGAAACATCCATTTACTAAAGACCTATTACCTTTTATAATAAAATACGTGGATTTTTAAAAGATAAGTTTTTATAATTTGTAAAAATTAACCACTAAATAATTATTTTTGCCTAAGTATACTTGACATACAAATAATCCATTATACTGATTCTGTTCTCATCAATAGTTCTCTTTTTTCCCAGAATTGGTTGTCTTTGGGGATGTTACTTTATTACATAATAAAGTACTCATGAGGCCTCATTATAGAACCAACTCTATTTTCAATCATTAAATTAGTGTTGTTATTAGATGAAGTATGAAGCTGTTTGGATAGCTGCTTTCTTTAAAATGCTGCTTAAAATGATTTAAAATCCTTTAGAATGGAGAAGGAGCTTTTTTTGTAGTAATAAAGAATGGTATTTTTAGGTTAAGAAAAGCTAATTGGAATTAAATTGATATATGTAGTGAATTATTTTATATACAAACTGAATTGATGCAAACATGATTTTTTCAAAAGAAAAAAAAAATATGAGAATATCATAATTATAATCATTTGACAGTATAGCCACTCCCAACTGTGAGGCAAATAACTTAAAAAAAAATGTTTATCAAAAGCATCCTTACGCATTTAGCCTATTTCCTTTCACATGTGTTTAGTTGCATGGATAAGGGTAAAAAACAGCACTTTAAGAGTTACTTTTATTTAATTTATCCCTGTTAAACTGATATATTTTGGTTAAGTAGAGTTAACCATATAATGTAACATAAATAATCCATATGTAATTAATTGTTTTATTCAAACTTATTAAATACCATAGATACACTAAATTGTATGTTATACATATATACAAATAAAATTTTATAATATCTTTTACCTGAAGGAGCTTAAAATGAGTAATATAACTATATGGATATGGACATACATGTGTGTGGACATGTAAGTACACACATATGTACCATTTGCTTTATAAATAAGTAGTTAAGAGATATGAATAAAATTATTATATTTATTATACAGTAACATCATAAGACTTTTAATGATTTAAATGATCAAATTTTACATTTATTTTCCTACTCAACAATAGGAAAAAATTTAAGAAGTGTTTTAGTCAGTTGTCTTCTCTGTCAGTTTGTGTTGCCACAACAGAGAATCACAGACTGAGTGGATTAAACAACAGAAATTTACTTTCTCACAGTTCTGGAAGTTATAAGTCCAAGATCAAACTGTGAACTGGGTTGGTTGCTTCTGAGGGGCATAAGGGAAGGCACCATCCCAGGCCTCTCTCCTTGGCTTATAGATGGTTGTCTTCTCCCTGTGCCTCCACACCGTCTTGCCTCTGCACGTGTCTGTGTCCAAATTCCCACTTTATACAAGGACACCAGTCATATTGGACAAGGGCCTACCACAATGACCTCATTTTATCTTAATTACCTCTGTAAAGTAATCCCCAATATGATGATATCTTAGATACTAGGGGTTAGGACTTAAACATATGAATTTTGAAGGGAAACAATTAAGCCCACAATACTCCACCCTTGGCCCCCTAAAAATCCATGTCCTTCTGATATGTAAAACCTGTTCACCTGATTATTCCAGCAACAAATTTAAGTTCAAATCACCTCTAAATAGCACCTACATCAGGTATTGGTGAGACTTGAGGTATGATTGATTGACTGATTTATGAGTGAGAGAGAGAGAGAGAGAGCGTGTGCGTGTGAGCAAGGGGGAGGGGCAGAGGAGAGGGTTAGAGAGACTCTTAAGCAGGCTCTGTGCCCAGCTCAGAGCCCTATGCAGGGCTCAATGTCACAACCCTAAGATCATGACCTGAGCTGAAATCAAGAGTCCGACGCTTAACCGACTGAGCCACCCAGGCGTGCTGAAGTATGATTCTTTCTTTCTTTTTTTTTAAATTATTAACATATAATGTATTATTTGTTTCAGGGGTACAGGTCTGTGACTCATCAGTCTTACACAATTCACAGAGCTCACCATAGCACATACCCTCCCCAATGTCTATCACCCAACCACATCCCCCCCACCCATCTCCCACCCATCTCCACTCCAGCAACCCTCAGTTTGTTTCCTGAGATTAAGAGTCTCTTATGGTTTGTCTCCCTCTCTGGTTTCCTCTTGTTTCATTTTTCCCTCCCTTCCCCTATGATCCTCTGTCTTGTTTCTCAAATTCCTCATATCAGTGAGATCGTATGATATTTGTCTTTCTCTGATTGACTTATTTCACTTAGCATAATACCCTCTAGTTCCATCCATGTCGTTGCAAATGGCAAGCTTTCATTTTTTTTTTGATGGCTACATAATATTCCATTGTATATATATGCCACATCTTCTTTATCCATTCATCTGTTGATGGACATCTAGGCTCTTTCCATAGTTTGGCTATTGTGAACATTGCTGCTATAAACATTGGGGTGCATGTGCCCCTTCGGATCACTACATTTGTATCTTTGGGGTAAATACCCAGTAGTGCAATTGCTGGGTCATAGGGTAGCGCTATTTTCAACTTTTTGAGGAACCTCCATACTGTTTTCCAGAGTGGCTGCACCAGCTTGCATTTTTACCAACAGTGTAGGAGGATTCATTCTAAGGGAAAATTTCTTTCTAGCCCTTTTCTAGGCCTGTTCTAACAATCTACCACAGACTAAGTGGCTTAAATAACAGAAATTTATTTCCTTATAGTTTTGGAGGTTAGAATTCCAAGGATCAAGTTGTTGGCAGGCTTGGTTCCTTCTGAGTGCCGGAAGGAATAGGTCTGTTCCAGATCTTTCTCCTTGGCTTGTAGGTGGCTGTCTTTTCCATGTATCTTCATATCATTTTCCCTCTGTACACTTCTATGTCCAGACTTTATCTTCTTATAAGGACACCATTCATTTTGGACTAAGGCCACCCTAATGACCTAATTTTAATTCTGACGTATGAGGGTTAGGATTTCAACATGTACATTTGGGAGGGGATACAATTCACTCCATAATACTTCCTTCAAACTAATGTCATATTTATAATACTATATCTTCCAACTAAAAATTTCTAGAGAAACTACTCAAAATTTTTACTCTTAATTCCAAAATATTTTTTTTCTGATTTAAAACATAAATTTCTATGGGGCACCTTGGTGGTTCAGATGATTAAACGTCTGCCTTCAGCTCAGGTCATGATCCCAGGGTCCTGGGATTGAGCCCCGCATCGGGCTCCCTGCTCAATGTGGAGTCTGTGTCTCCCTTTTCTCTGCCTCCCCCTCCTTATGTGCGTGCTCTCTCTCTCAAATGAATAAATAAAATCTTAAAAAAAAAACACTAAGAAAAAAATAGATAAAACATAAATTTCTAATGGTGCAGATTAAAGTCATTAACTATTTCCAAGACTGAATCTTTGATCTTAATGTTGAAGGCATTCATACATAAATTGGTGCCTCAGATGGTAAGCATGTATTACTGAATTACCTGGAATTTATTTCCACATCCTATGACAAGTACATTATCTATGTAAAAAATCTGACAATTACTTTTAAGGTAATTTTTAACAGTCTTCTGGAATCCCATTTCTATGCATCATATGCAAATTTTAAAATAGTTTTGAGAGGCCTCAAAAAAAGCAAAAATCATAGGTAACAATTATAGAATGTTTCTTCAAGAACTTTGATTAGTCAACAAAATAATAAAACAATGTTAATTAGATATAAATATATAATAGATATTATTTTTCAGAATTGTATTAATAGTGGGAAATAAAGGGATTATTATAAACTATACATATTTCCTCAGAGTTAAAATCTGTAATGATAAAAATTTGGTGTAGGACATAAAGGCAGTTAACTTAGTTTCTACACTATTATTATCGCCATAATTGATACTTATAAGGAAACTGCTTTTTTTCAATACTTGCTTATGAAAGACCAATGCTCTATGAAGAAGTTGCTCTGTTCCTGAATGTAGGTAAACCATTCTCACTAGATCATAAACACTAACACCAAATGCTAAATTTTAAGTCATAAAATTTCTAATAGGATTGAGCCCACAGTGCCATTATTCTTAGCTGTGTCCTAGATATAGAAAGCTTAACTAAATCCTAGGTGGGTTGATTTATAAATGTAATTACAGTTACTAGTTACAGAACAACTACTATGTATTAGGCATTTTGCAGATACACCATATATAACAGGTATACACATTTATGTGTATTATTGAGTGCAAATTGGTATGCCTGTCCCTCTATCAATGAAAACTTATGCTTAGATTATAAAATGCTTAAAATTTTGTGAAATACTGAAATAAGATTTATTGAAATTATCTATAGAATCAATATTAATTTTTTTTGGTAATATTCAAAGCATAGATATGGACACTAGTGAAAAAAGAAACATGAACTAATTCCTGTCTGTTAGTTTATAGTATATACTTTGGTATGTCATGTATATGTGAAATATTAATAAAAATCCACTAGGGCATATTAATGGGATATCAAATAACCACTATATTCAATCAGCATAGATTGAGGTATGGTTGTGATAAAATGAAAAAAAAAGTACTACATATGAACACAACTCCAAAGGAAGTAGACTGTAGAGTTATTACTCTACCAAGCTTTCAATAAACTTTGTAAAGGGAAAAGTTAATTAGGATGGTAGAATCGATTCATAATTTTGTTTAGAAGCTAAGTAGGCCTCACTTTTTTCCTCCCTTGTCATTTATACAGAAATTAATGTTTTGAATCACATTTAATGTATTTCTCTTGATAATTTCTCTTTGTGGTTTCACTAAAATAAAACATGAACACAAAGATGTATTTCATTATTCTCTTTTTAAACCAGTGATAAAACCCTAAAATATGCTTATTTTATTTCATTCTTCTTAAAGTATCAGAAAATTCAATAAGGTACATTTTGTAACAAAATGTCTTGAAGAAGCATAAATTCCATAGAGAGTAAAAACATATGTCGCAACTCAGTATCTGATTTATATTGAACACCTGCAGACTGGAATTTTTTCTCTTTGCTTTCCACTTGAAAAATGGGAAAAAAGAACACTGAGCATCATCAATGTGACTCTTTTATTTGTCTGCTTGGAACCTGCTACTGCTTTATGATGACATGTTTTTCCACTTTGGAAATATGCTCATTGTTATACATGGTAGGCGGTACCTTCGAAAAAGGATAAAATATATTGAAAAGTCAAAAGTACTTACAAAAGCCTTCTGCTTTTTCCTAAAATATATAACAAAATTATTCAGCTGGTTTCTCCTAACTTGCTTAACTGGGGGAAAATGCTGACTAACATAGAACTAAGATTATATAAGACACCAGTCATCATAATAACAAGATAAATTTTTGTTAGTTTGAGAAAGTGCTGCATGATGTGAGACTCATGGGACTAGATCCCTAGGTTGGCTTCTAGCTGCTGATAGTGATTCCCTCAGCCTGCAGCCAGTAAGAAATTCTACAATCTCAAGTCTGCCAACAGCCTGAATGAGGTTAGAAGAGGACCTCTAGCCTCATAGGACTGTACAGCCCTAGCCATTTCCATGATTTCAGCCTGTTGAGACCTGAGCACAGAACCCAGCTAATCCACTATGGTAGGCTGAATAACCATTTCCCAAAGATATCCAAGTCCTAATCCCCAGAACCTATGAATGTGACCTTAAAGGGCAAAGAGGCTTTGCAGATGTGATTCAGTTAAGGATCATAAGAGGGGACATTAGCCTGCTTTATCTGGGTGGACACTAGATGCAGTTACAAAGATCCTTATAAGAGAGAGCAAGAATGTCAAGAGAGAAGGCAATGTTAAAATGGAAGCAGAGATTGGAGTGATGTGCTTTGATGATGGAAGAAGAGGACACAGGTCAAGAGATATAGGTAGCTTCTGGAAGCTGAAAAGGGGCAAGGTAATTTAATCTCACCTGAGAGCATCCAGAAGAAAACAGCCTTGCCCAAACCTTACAACTCAGCTTTACTTTAGTGAAATTGATTTCAGATTTCTAACCTCCAGAAATACAACAGAATAAATTTGTGTTATGTTAAGCATCTATGTTTGTGATAATTTATTACAGTAGTAATAAGAAACTAATACGCTCATGCTGACCCTTGATCCATGGAAACTGTGAAATAATAAATTTGCATTATTTTAAGCTACTAGATTGTAGTAATTGTTATGCAGCAATAGAAAATAAATACAATGTCTTTGTAGGTAATTGCAGCTATCCCACAACAGTATTTAATCCCAAACTACCTCTGTACTTTCTCATATGACCCAAATTAACTAATATTCAAGCCAAACTAATCAAGTTACAGACCTCTAAAAAAATATAGTGCTGCTCTGTTTGCACCATTAATCAGAGCATAGTCTTTCCTTTTCTTTTACTAAATGCTATCATCCCATAAAGACTGTTTCAATAGATTCAGACTGCTATAACAAATTCCCACAAACTGGATAGATTAAATAAATAAACATTTATTTCTTATAATTCTGGAAGCTGGAGGTCCAAGAACCCAATAACAGCATGGTCGAATTCCAGTGAAGGCCCTCTCCCTGGTTTATAAATGTCCATCTTCTGGTTATATCCTCACATGGAGGAGAGAAAGGGCTAGTTCTCTTCCTCTTGTTATAAGGCCATGAATCCCATCATGACACTTCACCCTTATGACCTAATTATTTCCTAAATGCCCTACCTCTTACTATCAACCTATTAGAAGTTAGTGACCTATGCATTTTGAAGGGACACAAATATGACATTTACAACAAAGACCAATTCTAAAGCCCAACTTTCCTAGAACATTGTGCCCAAACCAGACATTTTTATAACTTTGAGGTATAATTGAATATGATAAAATTATGCATATTTCAAGTGTACAGTGTAACAAGTTGTGGCATATTTATACACCTGTGAAAATACCCCCAAATTAAGATATTGAATATAGCCATCACCCCCAAAAGTTACTTCAAGCTCTTGTGTTATCCTTCCCTACAAATCTGTGCCCTGAACCTCCCCGCCCCAGGTAATCACTGATCTGCTGTCAATTAAGTTTGCATTTTCTGGGATCTGATGTAAGTGGAATTATATACAATTATTTTGTCTGCCTTCTTTTGTTCCACACAATTATTTTGAGATTCATTCATGTTATATTGCAATTCTTTCCCTAAGCTTACTTTCAGCAATATCTGAATTCCCCTTTGGAATGGCTGGAGCATACTCTCAGTAAGCAGAGGCACTGGGAGACTCGGCATTTTGTTTCTTAATACCCTTTTTTTGCCCGGGGCGGGGGATAGTTGATACAATGTTGTATTCTTTTCATGTGTAGTTTCTTATTTCTCAGGGATCACTGTCCTTCCTTGCCTGACCTAGTGTCTTTGAAACTGTGTCCTTCCTTGCCTGACCTAGTGTCTTTGAAACTGTGTGCAAATTTTTTTTCTTTTTATACATTTTTCTTTTGATTGTTTCAGACAAGAGAATCCTTATTGTACATTTTGGATACAAGTGGGAGCCTCAAACAGCTCTGAATTTTCATCAGATTTATTACTCGAATCACTCATTTTACATTTGTCATTTGCTATTTTGAAAAGATGCTTACCTTTTCATCTACAAGCTAAGAAATATAAATAGGTTCTTATATTTCATTCTAAATCTGTCAGCATCATAGTGCTCTGCTCATTTTTGTGTTTAGGAAATGTTGGGCCATGGTATCAGAACCATAAAATCAGTGCAAAGAAAGTGAGCTCTTGTGGAAGTTTATGATATGATCCTCAGAGTTACCAATTTTGCCTAATAAAATATCTACCATTCATGGATTTGAGTATGATTCAACTTCTTTGTACTTGACTCACTGCATTTATTTGAATTTGAAAATTTTAGTACTATGAAAATATGATTACATGCAGAAATCTCCAGAACCAGAGTGCCTCTGTTTGAATTTTGATTTTGTCACTTACCATCTGAATGAGTTGAGGAAATTTACTAAGTTTCTCTGTGCCTCAGTTTTCTTATCTATAAAGGGGAAGGAAATTTAATGAATGTAGTAATCTCAAAAAGCTGTCAATGATTTAATGAGTTAATAAAAAAGAGTAATAGAAAATGTATCAAAGAATTGTGCTAAGTAAAAGTTATTTTTTAAAGCACTTAGAAATTTAAAAAAAAGTGTACTACCTTTGTTTTCTGAGGTTTGTGGCTTATCAAAATTCCTTTGATTCATCTTTATCCAAATATGTGTTTCTGTGATAACCTGACAACTTGGTCTAGCAAAACCTTTAGTGGTATATGATTGCAAAGCTTTATAGCAATTTATTTTTGTGACACCCATGTAAGAACCAAAGGAACCTTGGGTAATTGAAATGTGATTTGCTGAATTTCAGTAGAAGCTCATGATGTAAGATCTCAATCAACAGTTCTGCCACCTATCATAAGAAAAATGTAAAGTGTCCCATAAATTGTGCTCAATATAAAATGTTCTTTGGACACTTTTGAAAAGAAGCTGTTAGAGAAAGGCATTTTCTCACTTCCTTTTCAGTTCACCCTGGGGATACTATATGTGATATCCATTAGTTCCATAGTAACTGAATTTAAGAGGTTTTAAAAGTGACCAGATATGACCCATAGAGGACATGAGAATTTCAGCTGTTAACATTGAGGTGAAGCTACGGTTTTAGCTGAATTGGAAACTGAATTACTACTTACTGTTAGACAGAATGGTTATTTTTAGTGCCTTGAGGTTAAAGTCAGTGGGAAGGCAAGAATCAGGGTTATATTATATTGTAGGGAGCTGTCTCTATTGTGGCAGGTGTACAGTTCCATTTGTGACTATCCTTCACATTTCTAAGCAAAAATATATATTCTAGGAAGAACAATAATCCAGATATAAAAATATTAAACTGTATGCAGGTATCACCTGAAACTAGCATTTTCAAATCATTCCAGAGCATGAAGGACCAAAGGGTTCCAGTGGTATGCTTTGGAGAGAAGGGGACAAAGTAGATGCAGATCCAGATCTCTGCATTTACACACGTACGTACCACTTAAAGACACCCTGTCAATATATTTAGTCCACTGTATTCATTGCAAGTATTTATTTGAAAAATAATTTTCTTGTTTAAAATAGGTTTCAAAGCCTCCGTTTCTCAGCACTTGTTCCCCTCAGTTGGGGAAAATATTAGTACAATACAGAAAACACATTTTTAGGCCATTTTTGCATATCTTTCATACAGAGTTTTTGAGAACTACTCTGATGGTAACTTTTAGATAAATCAATCCGCAACAGCACTTGTAAAATAATTTAATTCAACTTGGCAAAGGCCTATTAGAGTTACTATAAAATTGAAGTGAGGCTAACACTTTGGTTTGATGGAAACCTAATTACTACTTAATTTTTAGAATAGTTATCTTTCAGGCTGTTGAAGGTAAGTCAGTAGAACTGCCAGAACCAAAGAGTTTTTATTGCAACTGTCCCTATACTCTCTATTCCATACCAATATATAGCTCTTTCTTTTATGGACCTGAAGATATTTTGAAACAGTGTGCTGTAACAAAATAATAATATTGTTCTAAACTGTAAGGAAATAGATCTTGTTTCTGCTGACAACATTTGATGCTGAGCAAGTCATTTGGCTTTTTTAGTGTTAGAGTTTTATTTATTTTTTCTTTCTTTCTATGAAAAATAGTGATGGTATGCTACTTAGTCTACTTGATATAATGGCTGTTAAAATCAACTGAAACAAAATATGTGATAATGTTTGAAGGGATATCAAATTCCAAAGAAAATAAGTCATCATTGTGATTTGGAGGAGAACATTTATATATTGGGATGACCTGAACTGTGTCCTCCTCAAAATTCAAATGTTGAAGTTCTAACCCCCAATGGGATAGAATTTAGAGATGGAGAATTTGGAAGGTAATTAGATTTAGATGAGGTCAGGAGTGTGGGACCCTCATGATGGGATTAGTGCCCTTAAAGAAGAGATACCTAAAAGCTTTCTCTGTTCTTTACCTGGGTGCATATGCCAAAGAAAGGCCATGTGAGCACATAGCAAGAAAGTGACCTTCTGCAAGCCAAAAAGACAGCCCTTACCAGGAACCTAATCAGTCAGCACCTTGATCTTAGATGTTTTAGCCACCAGGACTATGAGAAAAATTTTAATAGGAGATAATTTTAATAAGACACCCAGTCTATCATATTTTGTTAGGGCAGCCTGAACTAATACATATATTTTAAGATAAGATGAAAAATTTTTTTTGAAAATTATATTTTGTTATGGCAACCTGACCTAATACCTATATTTTAAGATTAGAAGAGAAAAATAAACAAAATTTGAAAATTGTAAACAAGTCTTTAAACATTAGTGATTATTATCTTAAATATCATCTTATAAGTAGTTCATGAAGTATTAAAATATATATTTTAAGTTTTATGGTGAAAAATGAAGAGTTCCACAAAGTATTGAAATTGGGAATGGTATTTCTCCTCATAGTAAAACAGCAACACCAGTACATGTTAGTAATCATATCAGTCTACATTCTCCAGAGAACGAAAACCAATTATGATATACATCGATATAGGTAGTAAGGGATTTGTTTTAAGGAATTAGCTCAAGTGGCTGTAGGGGCTAGCAACTCTGGAATTAGTAATGCTGGCCAGCTGACCAGAAACTTGGACCAAGAGATGATGTTGTGGTCTGTCTTTTTTTTTTTTTTTTTTGAGATTTTATTTATTTATTTGAGAGAGAGGGAGAGAAGGAGAGAGAGAGAGAGCACAAGCAAGGGGAGCAGCAGAGGGAGAGAGAGAAGCAGGCTCTCTGCTGAGCAGGGAGCCTGACGCAGGGCTTGATCCTGGGACCCCAGGAACATAGGATCACAATCTGAGCCAAAGGCAGATGCTTAACCAACTGAGCCACCCAGGTGCCCAAGATGATGTTGCAGTCTTGAGGCAGAGTTACTTCTCTTGAAACCCCAGTTTTCTCTTTTAAGGTCTTCTAGTAGTTGGATAAGGCCCATCAACATCATCAAGGGTAATCTTTACTTAAACCAACTTAAAGTCAATTGCTTGTAGTTGTTAAATACATCTGCAAAATAACTTCACAGCAACATGTGGATTACTTTTTGTTTAAATAACTGTGTACTACAGCCTGATGGAGTTGAATCATATAACTAACCATCATAGTGTTGTTGAAAATCTCTTTAAGGAGACATATCATAAGTGAGTCACAGAAGAAAATATTGACAATACTCTTTTAAGTATTGTCTAGGGGAAAGGAGTTTGAGCAAAAGACCACGAATTTTTAAACTCTCCTTATGAAAATTTACCCTAAAGTAGAAATGGATACATAAGGCTCCTATGGCTCAGTTCCATTAAACATGAAATAATTTACCTATCTTTCCTTGTTCTAAGTTCTTACAAACAGATACAGTGATTTGGCTAAGTAGATTGTTTACAGAAAAGATGTTTGCTTATCAATCCCCAATTCGTGTGACAGATTTATTTTCCTTGTGCCTTCCATTGCCATTCTGATTTTGTGTTCATCTTATAAACTGTTTTATTGATGTATAATTGACATAAAATAAATGACATATATTTAAAGTCTGTAATTTGATAACTTTTGCCATGTGTATACACCTATGAAACTGACATCACTATCAAGATAATGGTATGTATCTCACTCCCAAAAGTTTCCTCAGGTCCCTTTGTAGTTCTTTACCCTGCATCTCTTCTGTCCCTGGCAATCAGTGATCTACTATTTGTCTGAAGATGTTTGCCTTTTCTGTAGTTTTATATAAATTATACAATATGTTCTATTTCAGTCTATCTTCTTTTACTCCATATAATTACTTTGAGGTTCATCCATGTTGTTACATGTAGCAGGAATCCATTTGTTTTTATTACTGAGTCATTTTCCATTCCAAGAAAATACTACAACCTCTTTATCCACTGATCTATTGATAGTCATTTTGGAATTCAAAACTATTCTGTCTTGAGATGCTCAAAGCTACTCTAGCTGGGGCTGGAATAGAGTTGGTGAAATATGCAGGAAAAGCTAATTGTTCAATAGTTTCCAGCTTTTCTTAGTCCTCTTTGGTTCTGATCTAATTTTATATCTCCTTACGATATTGGCTCTCTTTCACAATGACCTCTACACACTTAACTCATTAATACTTCTTAAAAGTATGAGAGTATTGCCATAAGAAAAATAGTAGATTACAGGGAAAATCCTATCACAATATGGTTTGTAGGTTTTGTGGTGTTTGGTTTGATCTGATGTGTTGGAACTGGAATATTACAATGACCAAATTTCCACAATGATCTGCCCTCACTCAAATACCTTTGAGGGCCAGTCAAAAATGTAAAACATTAAATTAGATCTAATTTAAAATGATTGAGAATAGTGGGGAGAGAGCATAGATCCTTCCTAATGATATTCAGATTAACTTCTAAAGCAATGTACACAGTACAAACAAAAACGTGTCTTTGGGCTGAATCAGTCTTCTTGAGAATGGGACCTCTATGATAAAAATGATTCATAGTGATAGCTTTTTCAACTGAGCTATTACCTTCTTGGGAAATATGTTCCTATCCTATGAGGCTCTAATTTAGCTCTTGTATAAAGACTGACTGCATCTGTATAGAGTTACTAGAATCCTGTGTAAACCAAATTATTCTTTCTCTCTCTCAATAGACCTTTCTCAAGGAGGCTACTTCTCATTTGTCAAATTTTGACAATATACACTCCATCTCCATTTATTCATCTGGGAACCAGGGAGATATAATCAACAACCCAACAAATATGTTGATTCCTATCATGCTCTAATTGTATGCTAGGTATTCTGTGGGGTTCAAGATGACCAAAGTCGTTCCTATAACTGAGCTGGGTAGACTTTGATCATTACTATTTAACCTGGGTAAATTTATATTCTCAGTGGCTCTTAATATATATGTGATACAGTGGTACTAACTTTAATTTCAAGCTCTGCTCCAGCTGAGTAGAACTCTACTTACTGAAGGAAAGTATTTCCTCAAATAAGTAGATATCTTTAGATTTTATTCAGGGAGAGTCATGGATTTTGAATTTCATACTATGTAATATCAAAACGTGACTTGAAATTTTTTGCCATGCAACAGTGTTTTCCCAGCCAACTTACCCAAGAAATTTGATATAGAATCCATGCTTGTTTTGCATTATTTAGCTGATTAAAAGGATCTAAGGCTGCCATTTTTTTGAGTCAAGAAACATTTTTAAAATCTGATACATTGCTCTATTTTTTCTTTATTTTCTTTTGTTACCCATTTTATGATCCTTTAAAGAAAATGGTTTTTCTCTGAAAAGGAAAAATCACATCAGAGGAAAAGCTAGTACTTTGCATTCAGTGACAGCTACTATTTCTGTATAAAATAATTGAATGAAGTCGTAGGTTTCACATCAGGAATCTTACCAAAGTGAAAGTTTCTCTATATTTTATGAAAACTAATACAACTTAAAAATTAACATGACAAAAGACTGATCATTTGGTAAAGTACTCCAGAGGTTGTACATTGTTGGAGATTATTTCTATATAACATTAAAAATGAAATAAAATATGAAAAAGATAAGTCTGTTACATAGAAGAATGGAATATACGAAGTATCTGAGTATTGAGAAAATCTGCCACTCAAAGATATCTGATTGCTCTTAATATTACTCTAACTATGCTTTCAGCTACTGTTGCTGACTAGATCATCGAAATTGAGAAAAGAGAGTTGGGGCAGGTTTAGGATGTATAAGCCAGATTGGATGAGTACCGGACTAAGTAAGTGAAAGAAAAAGAAAGCAGTAAGTGAGCTACTTTCTAAAGAAATTTAGTTGTAATCAAATAAAAAAAAAAAAAGGTTGAAGAAAAGTATATTTCCTTCAACTTAAAATTTATAATTAAACACTCAACACTTTTGGGCCTCCTGTGTGGCTCAGTCAGTTAAGCGTTTGCCTTTGGGTCAGGTCATGATCCCAGGGTCCTGGGATGGAGCCCTGCATCAGGCTCCCTGCTCTGTGGAGAGCCTGCTTATCTCGCTTTCTCTGCTGCACCGCTTGCTTGCACGCACACCCTCTCTCTTTCTCTCTCTCTGTCAAATAAATAAAATCATTCAAAAAAACACTCAACACTTCTAATCATTAACAAACATGTGAACAACTGAACAATTGCTTTTGCTGAACTTCCTACTGATATCTTCAAAAATTTTAATTTTCTCCATTTCCTGATCATTTTCTAAGATATGGCTGTGTAAATGCTAAGAAAAATATTCTGACTTGAATAACACATTAAAATTCACATCTCATCTCCGTTGAAGTCTCTATAAATACTCAATAGTTGATTACCATTCCCTTTGGTAATCTCCTTTGGTTGACATGAAATTATACAATACATTTCTGACCCTGACTATTCTTTCTCCAACTCTGACTTCCAAAGATAGGCATTCCCTTCAGTTCTTTTCTCAGTATTCCTTCTCTTCTTTCTATACATTACTCCTTGGTACTTCATTCAGTCATTGCCTCATCTAGTGTCTTCATTTGTATGATTCCCAAATGGGAAAGCCAATTATCCTTGAAGAGATTGGCATGTTAGGAACATGAACCAAAATCCCCACCAATTCAACTTTCATTGAGGAACATAGACCTGGAAATAAAATGTTAAGTTTCTGCCTCTTTGTCATCCTCCCGATTTCTATAATGATAAATTTCTGATATTATCCAGAGGCTATGGCCCATGTCTAATGTTTGTAACATTTCTGATTGCCTATATTATCTGAAAGTGAGCTGATCACAGTGTCTAGATGAGTGTGCCTGATAGTCATCCATTTAGTATTAGTGTTTAGTATGTTAATAGATCAAAGTTAAACACTCTCTTATGAGCTACAGAAGGCTTGGTCAAAGGAATTTTGAATATATTGAGATCTCCTTAACCAAATACCCATCAACATATTGATAAATGAAATAGCAATGAGTAGTACAGGGTTTGGGTCCTGTTTGTTCTTAAATCTTCTTAAGAATTGATGCTGATCAAATCAAAAGTTTTGGCCTTAATTGTGCTGGATAACTTAGATATTACAGAGCCTGTTATTAAAGACTTGAAAATGCCCAATTCATTGTGTGGATAGGAGCTTTTCTTCTGCATTTGTCTTTGTATTTTCTGCCATCCCTTTCCTGTGTGTGTGACCCAGGTCTGTGATCTTTCAAATTGAACATATCAACCACTTATTACCAGCTCTATTTTAATTTCCTTTCCAGCTACGAGTTGAAGTACAAGACTGCTAGCAGTTTTTAATTTCACTTTAGACAGCAAAAGACATATCTGCATGATTAAAATGCCAGAAATCTATATAACTGTTATCAATTATATTAATTAAGGGAAAATTGTAGGAAAATTTTCTCTGAAGGAGGAAAAAAAGTATTGCCCCGAAACCTTTATTAACACATGGATGGCCACAAGCTATTATGTTTCTCATAGTTTACTTATGATTTGTCCAGTTTTAACACAAAAAATTTAGAGGACTTGGAAAAAACGTAGTTTTAAGGGGAAATAATTGTGAAATTGGTACCTGTGAATATCATGATGAACTACCTTGATGCAAAGTGAAACAACCTCCACACAAAGACAGGTGATGAAATAGCTGAATTGACTAATTGTTTTTAAATATATGCCTAGTTGGACAGCCATTTACATTCTCTAACAAGCTACACAGTTCAGAAAGTTTTTAAGCCACTTAGGAAAATGAACCTTATGGCTCAACAGCATTTCTACTAATATCTAGAAAATTATGGTTTGAATTTAAAATGATTATAGCTGTAATTCAGTATTTAAAGAGATTTTACATACATTACCTCATTTAATCCTCACTGAAATCCTGCAAGATAGGGAGCATCAGAGGATGCTGTGAATTTATTAGCAACTTGACTATGATCCTACAAATTTTACTGGAGTGCAGATTCAAAGTCTGGTTATCTACTTCCAAGTTTAGTGCCACCCTTATCCACTCATTTATGTGTAAGTATCTCATCTGTGTCAGTACCTGGTCTGAATATCATAGGTTGGGAACGGAGAGCACAATTCTGAATAGGTTGATGTTTTTGCCTCCAAGTAGCTTTGAATGTAGCAGGTGAGACAAACATGTAACTAGGTCATGTGATATTTTTAAAGTATCCTACCTAGGGTAAGTGTAAGGTATCTTGATACAACCTAGGAAGGAGATGTAATTTATTTTTTGGAAGGGGCACAGAAAAAATATCTGAAATGATATTTGCTGGTCCTTCTGTAATTACTTACATCTCTGGAGATGAAGGACTATTTCAGAAGAGGGGCATACAGACGTATCTAAGGTAAGAGAAAGCATTGCTTACTAAGTGCACTGTGAGTAATTCACTGTTGATTGAAGTTTAGTATTTAAGTGAGAAATAGTCTACACTGAGGAGGTTATCTAGCCTTCCTATGAACATTTGGAAATTTCTAGGGATTTTTTTTTTTTATGTCATAATGGCTGAGGAGAAGCATTACCAAGATCTGGTAGGTATGGGACAAGATTTCACTGCAGGGGCTTCTAGCACAGTGGGTGATTTTCTCACCCTAAAATGATCATTGTGCTCTCCTGAGAAGCACAGACAATAGATCATCAACAGCCTTATGGCTAAGACATTTGGACTCTCTTTGGAGGCACTTTTCTGGGCCACTAAGGGGTTTTAAGCAAAGGGTGGACATGGTAAGATTTCTTCTTTAAAAAAATCCCTCTAGTTGCCTTGTGGAAAGTGCATTAGAAGGTATGCGAGTAGACACTACCACCCCGAGTTCTTGCTTTGCTTTGTAACAGGCAAGTCTAAGAGAGCAGGAACAATCTGGCCAGACCTGAGAGAATTTCCGTGTACTGACTCTTCTTACTGGAAAATGTGGATATTAGCTCCCTTGAGTGGACTGAATGAGAGAGAGTAAAGTGTGCTAGAAGAACAAACGCTAATAATAGTCCCTATAGCAGACTAGAGCAAAAGCCATTCATTCCAAAGAACAGTGACATGCTCTTTGCCAAGGAATAGACAGCTCTACGATTCTGCCACATTAATTTTTTTTCTAAAGATACATCAATCAAATCCTTATTTAGTTTAACTTCCTGAAGTTGGATTTCTGTTTCTGCAACTGAAAGAAATCCTCATTGATTCATATGGGGATATTCAGTCATGACATAGGTATGTGCTCTGTTTGTATTTTTTTTTAATATTGCAAAATATATTTTCTTTTTTTTTTGTATTTCAGTACTTTTATGAAAAAGAAGATGCTTTCGTGGAGCCATATTTTTTCATTCATTAGTTCATCTATGTATGCATGCATGCATCCATCCATTTAGTTATCATTATTCAAGAAATATGTATTGCAGGCATTGATTAAACACTGAAGAGGGAAAAAAATGCTCTTCAGAGTTTGATCTTATAGACAGATCTCTGGAATTCACCTATTTTTCTCCATATTTCCAGGAATAATTGTATCATTTTGTTCATACTCTTTTTGAAACTCATCAGTATTGTCAGAAACTATGCCTATTGTGTTATGAAGTTTGGAACTTCAAAATCAGAAGTAGAAATGCAAAGCATAAATTACATTCATAATAGTATGTGAATATCTTCTAAAACTGGTACTTTATACCAAATATCTCTTTAGTTCTTCAAGATACTTTGATTACACTGAAAAAGGAAATTTCTTCATTCTCCAGATGCAAACTGCTTCATTTACATGCCCATTTAGAATCTGAAATTTTATGCCTTTCTTTGTACAATTTAGTTATTCTAGAAATTTTAAAAGATGGGATGTCTCCAGTAGTGGTGAAGAGCCTTTTAAATACATTTTTATTTTACACAGGTGTAACACAGGTGGTACACCCTTTCCTCTCTGCCCCATAGGGTGTAGCTCTAACTACCCTCTAGGGAAGAGAAGGTTGGGTGAACAGCCTTACTATTTCTCCAGCTCAGTAATTACCTGCAGGAACGTTCTCTTCACTGCTCAGGAGTTCTTAAGGGAAGTGCAGGCTGATGCATACAGAATGACCTTGCATCATGATTCTTCCACATGCACTTCAGCCTCTTCCCCAAACCTTATACACATGTGTGGCTGATTATGTTTTACCTTTTCTCCCCCTCTTAATTGAAGGATTCAGGTCTCTGTCATAAAATTGTGCATACTCTGGTGGAAGGGGCTCAGATATGGTGCACTGATGTAGCTACTTTGTTCTTAGTGACACATGTGGAGGATGGTTTCCACTCATAAAATCTCAGGGGATTCCTACAAAGACACACTGTCATCCATACTTAGATTAATAACACTGGTTTTATTATACTCAGAATATCCTGGGTTTCATAATAAAGTTTATGTAAAAAAATAAAAACAGAGGCAGAATTCTTCCATTTGGGATTTAGATGAACTAAAATGTATTTTGAATCTGGATGGGGTAAAGGGGAGGGACAAATTTAGATTCTCTTGCTTCTGCTTTGAAACACTGGATAGGTATGTTAGATACACTGTTTACCCTTCCAGGTTTACTTTTCACTTTCTCCACCGTGCTCTGGCACCACAAGACCAATCTTTATTAACTTCATCAGTGGCCTTTTCTCTCCCCCTAGCTTCCTGTTGAGTTTGGCTGATGGAAGTTGTAATGGGAAGAGATTTGACAGGGGGAGATTGAAGTTGCAGTATTTACTTCTGTGATTGTCTCCCTGCCAAGGGATAGATTGCCCTTTTCTGAGTTTCTCTATTGAAGTCCATAGTTACTATTGAGCAGTACTGTTTGTTTGTGTTTTTTTAAGATTTTTATTTATTTATTTGACGGAGAGAGACACAGCGAGAGAGGGAACACAAGCAGGGGGAGTGGGAGAGGGAGAAGCAGGCCTCCTGCCAAGCAGGGAGTCTGATGCCAGGGAGCCCCATGCCAGGGAGCCTGATGTGGGGCTCGATTCCAGGACCCTGAGATCATGACCTGAGCCAAAGGCAGACGCTTAATGACTGAGCCACCCAGGCGCCCCTGAGCAGTACTGTCTTATAGCTACAGCACCAGCTTCAGCCCTCCCTACATTTCTTAAGTGCTCGCACCCTCACCTTTTTAGGCCAAATGATGTTGATGACTTCCTGTGGTTGCTAAATTCAGAGTGATTCAGCTTGCCTTGATAGCTTACTTTAAATCTGCTCTCATATTTATTAACTGTCCCTGCATTAAATTCTCCTAAATTATTGCATTTAAGTGTGCCCTTTTTTTTTCTGTTGTGATCTTTGCTGATGCTAATGTTCATACTACTTAGCTATTAGTAGAGTAAAAAAAAAAAAAAAAGAAGAAGAAGAACAGGACCACCTTAGCTGGGAAAAGTAGAAGTGAATCTAATTTTAGACCTGTCAAATTTCAGATGTCTGACTAATATCCTGTAAGTCAGATGTCTGACTAATATTCCTATAGAGATGGAAGTGAAAAGAGGCATCTGGGATGGATATTTGATTTGGAAACCTAATGAAGTTTATGAATTTAGGAAAAATCTGGATTCAATTTAACCCTATAAAATTAAAGAAATCCATTGATTATTTTCTCTGTGCTTCCATCCTTGTGAGCCTTTATTTTAGGTAGAGAGCTGATTAGCAAAGCAGGAGCTTCAGGGACCCAGAAATCTATCATAGCCACAAAACTTATGTGAAAACTGCAACATCTCATTTTGTGGCAGTAATTCCCAGCCATTACATCAAATGTAAAATAATTTCTTCATGGGCGCCTGGGTGGCTCAGTCGGTTAAGCGACTGCCTTCGGCTCAGGTCATGATCCTGGAGTCCCGGGATTGAGTCCCGCATCGGGCTCCCTGCTCAGCGGGGAGTCTGCTTCTCCCTCTGACCCTCCTCCCTCTCATGCTCTCTGTCTCTCATTCTCTCTCTCGCAAATAAATAAATAAAATCTTAAAAAAAAAAAAATAATAATAATAATAATTTCTTCAAGGGGAAGCTCATCTTCCTCTGAGACAAATTTACTCTTCAAACATAGAATACATTCATAACATAAATTATTAAGTCACTGATATGTGTGTTACAATATATTTGTAACAATATATATAGCAATATATAGTTGAATAATATGTTTTCTCTGTAACAACTCTAATATTAAAATTTAAAAGTTATATAATATGGCTATTTCTCAATTTCTTTATGAAGAAATACTTCTTGTATTAACTCTATATAGTACTCGTGGTATCTAAATGGAACCCAGAAAGTGTCTGAGAATGACACTTATTTACATAAAATATTATATGATATTAATACATTATATCAATTATCTAATGATTTTATATACTATTTATTATAATTATAATATTTGTTATAACTGAGCTCTTCCCTTAGGTGGTAATCTATGCAGGTAAAGTGTACACCTTTCAGTCTTTGAGACATTCTTAAAATATCTTTAATGTTTCACAGCCTTGACTTTAAGAATAATTCGTCACCTGTGAATACTACTCAAGAGGGAAGATTTAAGATATGATGCTGCTTTTACTATTAATAACTTTCTAAAGTGTTTACTATCTTTCTGTATTTCTTATATTCTTATTAAAGGCTCTGAATAAATGCTCGTATTCTATGCTAGGGAATATTAGTTTTCTGCTATGTTAATGTTGCATAACAACCTCCCCAGAAACTCAATGGCTTAAAATAATGATTTATTTAAATTTCAGTGGTCTCCAGGTCAGCTAATCTCAGCTAGGATATTTTTTTTTTTAATTTTTTTTTTATTCTTATGTTAATCCCCATACATTACATCATTAGTTTTAGATGAAGTGTTCCATGATTCATTGTTTGTGCATAACACCCAGTGCTCCATGCAGAACGTGCCCTCCTCAGTACCCACCACCAGGCTAACCCATCCTCCCACCCCCCTCCCCTCTAGAACCCTGTTTGTTTTTCAGAGTCCATCGTCTCTCATGGTTCGTCTACCCCTCCGATTTCCCCCGCTTCATTCTTCCCCTCCCGCTACCTTCTTCTTCTTCTTCTTTTTTTTTTTCTTAACATATATTGCATTATTTGTTTCAGAGGTACAGATCTGAGATTCAACAGTCTTGCAAAATTCACAGCGCTTACCAGAGCACATACCCTCCCCAGTGTCTATCACCCAGTCACCCCATCCTTCCCACCCCACCCCCCACTCCAGCAACCCTCAGTTTGTTTCCTGAGATTAAGAATTCCTCATATCGGTGAGATCATATGATACATGTCTTTCTCTGTTTGACTTATTTCACTCAACATAATACCCTCCAGTTCCATCCACGTCGTTGCAAATGGCAAGATCTCATTCCTTTTGATGGCTGCATAATATTCCATTGTATATATATACCAAATCTTCTTTATCCATTCATCTGTTGATGGACATCTTGGCTCTTTCCACAGTTTGGCTATTGTGGACATTGCTTCAGCTAGGATATTTTGATCTAAACTTAAGACCACAGGTTTTTGGTCATGTATTTTCAGTCTGGTAGTTTGGCTGAAGCAACAATAGCTAACTGTGGTATGGCATTTTTAAGGAACAGGGTGGAAGCAGAAACACATAATGCTACCCTGTTAAGGCTTCAACTCAGAAATAGAACCCTGTCACTTTTCCATTGGTTAAATCAAGTCACATGACTATGTCTAACAATTTGTTATGGAAGTATACTCTATAAATACCAAGCCTTGGGAACGCACTTGGAGGAAAGGAAGAATTTATTGATAAATCCTATAATCTGCCAATAGGACTTGCAAAGAGACATGTGTTGGTTTTAATCAACCAGTATTTATTATGCTTTAGTAGGATTCAGAAAATTCATACAGGAGAGTGTACCTTAAGTCTAGAAGGAGACCCAAGAACACAAACATGGATAAGAATAAACTCAGGATAAATACATGAGAACCATAGGTTAACTGTTTTTTTAACTATCAATGTCTAAATAAATGGATAAAACAAAATTAAAAAAATATATTCAAATGTGAAGATCATTTTTTTAAAATGTGATATAGGAAAGATTTTAATGGAAGCTATTATACTGGTTTACTTTTAAATACACATCTGAAAAATGATGGATGAATTAAGTCAACCCTCTAGCTTATGGTTGGTTCCTTATTATATTTCATAATTGAAGGGTCATTTTACTGAAAAGGAGAGTCTCTGGATTGGAAGAACCCTTAAATATGATGTGAGAACCTGAGGAAGTTGTATAGGAATAAAATTAAGATGAATCATTTTACACAGACAAAGCCTTTCTTGTGTTTATTAAATGTCTGAAATTTTCCTGGATACTCTCTATGCATAGTTCAAGGACTATTCCTGGATGATCATTTTGTATTTTGAGTTAAAAGAAAGTTTTATTTTGCCTCTTGCCTATTATATAGCACAACATTCAAGTGTTGTTTACTCTTTGGGTATTTTAAATGGTACCAATAAAGCACATTGGTTTGCTAGTTTTTAACTTAATATTTCTAAAGCCTAACTTAAGAACAAGACAGAGAAATTTGACAGTTACATTTTTGGGAAACTCATTGCAGCAGGGTTTTTTTTTTATTATTTATTCAATATTTGTTTTCTTTAGTTACTGTTGTGTAAAAAGCAAGCAATGTGTTTTCATTATGAAGAGAAATATGTTCTATAACTTCAACAGACAGAAGACCATACATTTTTTTCGTGTTTAGTTGATTTTTTTTAATATGTTAATCACCATACATTACATCATTAGTTTTTGATGTAGTGTTCCATGATTCATTATTTGCATATAACACCCAGTGCTCCATGCAGAACGTGCCCTCTTTAATATCCATCTCCAGGCTAACCCATCCTCCCACCCCCTCCCCTCTAGAACCCTCAGTTTGTTTTTCAGAGTCCATCGTCTCTCATGGTTCGTCTCCCCCTCTGATTGCCCCCCCTTCATTCTTCCCCTCCTGCTATCAACCTAAAATAAAATCATATGTTAAAATATATTATGAAATTATTTTAAATATCATTTATATTAAGCGGTTTCTGGAGGCAATAATCTTCACTCAAGAACTGTGTGGATCCAAATAACAAGTCCCAGTTTATGTGTCAAAATTACTTGTTTTGCCTTAAGGTAATTAAGAATAAAACCAGACTGATATGTCTTTTTGAAGGAAAATTGTTCTGTGGAAGACCATCAAGACTGAAGTTTTTGTGAAAACTTCTAAAAGCTAAGAAGCCTAATATAGGAATGTTAATAAAATATGCATTAGCTTTCCATTGTATAGGCAAATTACTTGAAAACAATGAATCATGGATCACTACATCAAAAACTAATGATGTATGGTGACTAACATAATAAAATTAAATTAAATTAAAAAAAAATATTCCAGGAGATCCACTGTGCAAGTATACTCGTGTACATAAACTGGGAAATCAGGGGAGAAAGTATTAAAATTTCAAAATATACATTTTTTGAAAATTTAATTCTATTTTATTTTTTTTTAAAGATTTTATTTATTTATTTGACAGAGAGAGACACAGCGAGAGAGGGAACACAAGCAGGGGGAGTGGGAGAGGGAGAAGCAGGCTCCCCGCAGAGCAGGGAGCCCGATGCGGGACTCGATCCCAGGACCCCGGGACCATGACCTGAGCCGAAGGCAGTCGCTTAACCAACTGAGCCACCCAGGCGCCCTTTAATTCTATTTTAATAAGTACATCATCTATTTTGTTTCTGATTAATAAAAGCTTATATTTGGTCTTTCAATTTTTTTTCAGTTCAAAAGTCATTTTACAGAATCTTTTTCTTCAATTTTACTTTAAAATTTTCTACTAGAAGTCTGTACTCTATTACCAATCCCATTTTCCTTCTCCTCAGCCCCTGGCAACCAGTATTCTGTTGCCATTCTCTGTTTCTGTGAGTTGGACTTTTCTATGAGTTGGAATAGTTTTCAATATTGTCTGAAATAATCTGGAAAGGAATTGAAATAATGAAGGGCTCTTACTAAAATGAAATTGAACATTTTGCTTCAAACACTGTTGTAATTTCAAAAATAAGTATTGTGAATCTGTTAACAGTTTTGTAATTGGAGGTAAAAATTGGTGCTTCTTATTGTCCTTAGAGAAGCCTTTTAGCTACGGATAGTTCATAGGGGGTATTCTATTAGGAATGGACTCTTTCAATTTAGAGAAATATCTATATTTCACTTTATATAAATATATAATAAGTAAGAATATAGATTTTATAAATTTGAATGTTATTAAAAGGATAAATGTTTTAAATTTCCATACCTAAAAATATGTATTTTTAATGATTATATTTTTAGATTTCTTTTCTTTTTCTTTCTCTCTCTCTCTTTCTTTCTTTCTCTTTCTTTCTATTGAAGTCTGGTTGACACACAGTATTGCATTAGTTTCAGGTGTACCACATAGTGATTTAACAAGTCTGCATGTTATGCTATGCTCACCACAAGTGTAGCTACTGCCATGATCACCATGCAATGCTATTATAATACTACTGACTAAATTTAAAGTTGGGCTTTTTTTTTATTTAAAAAAATTTTTTTTAAAGATTTTATTTATTTGCGAGAGAGAGAATGAGAGACAGAGAGCATGAGAGGGAGGAGGGTCAGAGGGAGAAGCAGACTCCCTGCTGAGCAGGGAGTCTGATGCGGGACTCGATCCCAGGACTCCGGGATCATGACCTGAGCCGAAGGCAGTCGCTTAACCAACTGAGCCACCCAGGCGCCCCAAAAGTTGGGTTTGAAAAATATGTATTTAAATTTGGAAGTTACTCTTTAACCATGGTTAAAATATATACTTGTGATTGTACTATCATAATTCTGAAAAAGAGTACAACAATTTGCAAATGTTTCCTTTGTACTTAGGTTTATACCATTTATAGGTTATTTGTTTTCCAAAAGATTTTTGTCTCAATCATAAGATTTATTTTGTTTTTACACAGGGAGCATAGCTGAATTAAAAATCATTGTTGTTTTTTTTTTTAATCCATCTTAAGGAGATTAATAGAGCTACCATGATGACAATAATAACTGACATTTGTGGAATGCTTACTACACACCAAGTATCTCCCTTGATACTTAATACACAGAAACCTTTGTTTAATACAAAATGGAGCATAATTTCTTAATTTTCTCTTTTCCCCCTCTCCTTTAGATGTGGATAGACATTTAATAAAACTTTATAATTAAAGGGCTTCCACAATCCTTTATCTTAACCTCTTCATTTTTAGAGGTGAGAATTCTAAGAATCAGCTAATTTTATGGCAAGCTAGAAATTCAACTTGAAAGACCTAATGAATAAGTTCAGTTTTGTTTTATTAATTTATTTTACAATTAAGGTCCGCAAAAGTAGGTATCATATTCTTAACACTAGTTCTATTAGTAATCAAATCTGAAATTTTATTGGTATAGAACCTGACTTCCAAAAGCAGTAACATAGCTGAAAGATAATAACACAGTTCTTGTAGAAGTTTGATTAATGTATACTGAGTTTCAAACTTGACACTGATTATAAAATGGAACAAGTGACATTATTCATTTATTCAACAAATATTTATTGATTATGTGTACAAGCTCTGTGATCCATTAGTAAACAAAATAGACAAAAATCCCTGCCTTCATGAAGACATTTATTCTAGTGGGAAAACAAAAATAAACAAGAAATAGTGTAAACTTTTCCTTATGTTAAACAGTGGTAAGTGCTAAGGAAAAAAAAAAAAAAGGCAAGGTAAGGGGATATTAAGTGTAAGAGATGGGATAACAGTTCTAGTTAAAGTAGGCTGGAATGTCTCACTGAAAATGTGATTTTCAAAAAAAAGATCTGAAGGAAATGCAAATGTGTGTGGGAAGAGTATCCCCAGCAAAGGGAACAGAAAGGCAGAGACCTTAATGTGGGTGTGTAGCTGGCAGGTTTGAAAATTATGAAGGAGGAATAGGGGATGACTAAAGGAAGTGTCGAGGTAGGTGAGGTCCATGATGGAGCAGGGAATTAGATTATAAATGGTTTTACAGATCAAGTTGAAGATTTTAACATTCATGTTGAAAGGGAAAATAATTATCAGTTGAAGATTTTTCAGTAAAGTCATTTAGGGGAATCAGTAGAGTGAATCTTATGGTTCTTACTATTTAGGTGTTAGATATTTTAAAAGCAAAAAAAGACAAAACAAAAAAGTAGATTGAGGAAAGATAGAGAAGTGGAAGGAAAACCAGGCTTGTGTATATTAAAGAGAGGCCAAGTAAAGAAAATATTTTGAGTTAGAGAGAATGATCTATGGTGCCACCTGCTTCTGATACATGGAAAATGGTGCAAGAATTGACCATTGGACTTAGCAGCGTGGAGATCAATAGTGACAACAAAATGAGCAGTTTTGTTGGAGTTGTGGCAATAAATATATGATGCAGTGGGTTTAAGAGAAAATAGGAAGAAAGACATTCAAAGAATCAAGAATAGGGAGCTATTTCAAGGAGTTTTACTTTATACTTAGAAGAATGAAGTGATAGCTTCAAGGAGAAGTGTTGTCAATATAATTTCTCTTTATAAGATGAACGACATAACTGCGTGTTATTTTGATACTAACGGGTATGTACCAGTTGATGGGGAATATTTGATAATTAAAGAAAAACAAAAGGAAAATTGCTACAGCAGTGTCTTTGAGAAAGAAAAGGAAGATGAGATTGTGCACACAATGAAAATTTACGTTTAGTTGGAGTGCAGTCCATCCTGATGACAGAAGGGAAGTTAGAGTATTCAGGTACAAATGCAGGAAAATAGATGTGTTGGGGGAGGTGGTGGGTGGAATTTATCTTCTGACTGCTTTTTTTTCCATCAATGAAATAGGAAGAATGGTCACAAGCTGAGAGTGGGAGAAGAAAAGTTTGAAGCAAAAGGACCTGGTACAACAAAATCCTATAGCAGAGTAAAAGAGTGAATGGACTATAGAAATACAGTACGAGTTAGTGCTCATGAGTTTAAAGCTAGTCCAGATAGTTTGGGGTTTCTTCCAGGCTGATGTGATGGTGCAGGTTTAGATGTGCAGCTGGTGGAGATTTGGATTTAACTGTAATTGTGGTTTAACTAAGAGAGTAAACAAATATGACAGAAAACAAAGGAGTTGATGTTGCATTTAAGTGAGAGATTTTATAATAGCAATTAAATTTAAGCTTGATAGTAAGAGAAGTGTGGGTGTTGGACCAGGGGTGAGAGATAAGGAAATATGCTAAGGTCTCACTGGCTTCAAACCATTGTTGGAATTGGGCCTTTAGAGGGATTGAGCTGGAAAAATAGAACATTGTAGTAAGACATGCTTGAAATTGAGGTTTTGGGAGAGTAACAGTGATTAATAACAACAAAGGCATGGGTATGATCACAGAAGTGAGTTTTGAATTTAGGGTGGGGACCAAGATGGTTGAGAAGAAGAATAGAAAGGTCTAGGTCTTAGACTTTGGACTTTGAGTTCGCTGCTGAAGAAGTAGTTTTGGAGATAGTTGCAGTGAGCCAGGAGCTAATATCAAAGAACAGAGGGAGGGGACATGGGGGACAATAGCAGCCTTCTTTCTTATAGAAGAAAAAGATTCATTTGTATGGAATAGGATAATGAATATAGAAACGGTACTTATTGCACTTTGAGTCCTAGGCTTATTAAGTCTTAATAAGTCTTAAGAAGCAGTATCATCATGAAGGAACCAGATTTAAGTTAGGACAAGACAGTGGGAGAGACATTCAAGGAGGTTGATTAAGGACATAGTCAATTTTGCTAATGATTAAACTTGAGAGAAAAAAGAAAAACTATGGATGGTGAATGGATAAAGAAGATTCAGAAGAGATCTTGGAGTAGGAAGAGTCTTCAAAGATGATATAATCTAATCTTTTATATCTTGAAGGCTCTTCATAATATAACTAATACTTATCCAGTCTATTTGAGTATTTTCTGTGACTGGCTTCTTAAAAGGAAGCCCATTCCAAATAGGAGATATTTTCTATGTTCAAAGATACTTCCATTTGCCTGAAAACTCAATAAAATCTATATAACACAAATTCCTTATAATTAGGATTCTCCCTTGCTTCCTGTCTCTGTTCCCTCTATCACAAACTCTCTGATTTGCCTGCTGTCTTTCCTCATCGTTTTCTGAGACTGGACATTTATAGATCTCCTAGTAACTTGTTTCAATTCTCTGAGAATTTCATCAGCTGACCACCCTAACAGCTACCACCATTTCAAGCAACTTCAGTGAGGAGGTACCCAATTCATTGATCCCCAGTTGCCTCACTATTGATTAGCTGCCTTCTATTTTCAAATTATTCCTCCATACCCAGCTTCTCTTTCTGGTCATATCATATTTACTAATAGTCCTTTAAAAAATATTCTTGACTCCCTTGCTCTAATCTCACACACACCTGTAAAGAATGCAACTATGGACAGATCCCTCTCTATGCCTATATCCAACAGCTAAGCATCAAACAGTAGATTGGAGGTACTATAGTTTCATATTCCCCACACTCAAGTTGGCTTTCCACAATGCATTCAAGAAACTGTTTCTCCAGAAAGTTTACCATGCTTATTTCCATAATAAAATCACATTTTAGCCACTCTACTTAAATCTTTTATTACTTCTTTCTTCCCTCTACTAATCTCAGTGTTTGGCTTCACTTCCGACCAGAGAGACTGCATCAGATAGTAACAACTTAATGTTTTTGCTACCATATCTAAAAATTAACCTGCTGCCTCCCCTTCTCATGACCATAAAGAAAGTGCTACTCTATTCCAAATCCAATCCCTTCATGGGTGCTTCTTTGCTCCCACTGCACTTCTAGCTTTTCTGTCTCCTGCATCTCAGCATCTTGATTTCTACTACATACTCTCTTTGATCAAACATGATCTAGTACCTGTAATCTTAAAGAAAACAAGACAAGCCTTGACTTGACCTCATATATCCCTTTAGCTATGACTTTTAACTGTCTTTTGTTTCCTATATCCTTTCATTACCAGCTTTTCAAGAGAATGTGTGTATGTGTGTGTGTATGTGTTTATTCTATTTCAACTTTCTCACCTTCCATTTGATTTTTCATTCTTGCCATTCTAGGGTTCTGCTTGCAGGGTTATCAATTAGTAACATGTTTTTTATCATGTTGCCAAATATTTTACATAATTGAGCAGTATTTTCTTCCTGTGGAGATCAAGAGGATGTTTTGTGGTTATATATTCTCAGGCTCTAAAATTGAAGTGATGACAATATGTAATTATTTTAACTTTATTTTTTCTTATAACCACAATCAGCTTTTGAGTTCCCATTCTGCTTGGTAGCAAAACCAAAGATAACGGAATCAATTCTAACTAAATTCATTTGCTTGAAATTATTCTCAGGTCAGGCTTAGGTTTTCAGTCAAATCAAAATTGCCTTTCCCCCTCCTCCTTCTTTTCTTCCTGGATTGGTTTAATTTCTGAAAAGTTTACATAATGCAATAATATCAGATGGCGAGGCATCTGGGCTTCATCCTTCCTTTGTCCTAGACTGACATCTGTTGCAATGTACAAGCATGTCCCATGTCCCCACCACACTGGCATCTGTTGAGGTTTCTGTATTCCCACCTGGTTTCTTGACACACATTCTTACATTGCTCTTTGTTATAATTTCCTCTTATCATGACCATGGATCCCTTCAACATCTGCCTGCTTTCTCTCTCTCAGCCAAGTTTCTTGTTATCAGGGGCAAAAGGAAATCCTATTGCTTTCTCTTGATATCCAGGGATCACATGAGACTTACTATGGCTGTCTTGTGTCTTTTCCCTTTTCAGCAGCAAAGAGACATCTCAGCCCTTTAGATCCAGTTTTACCTGGGTTACTAGGGAATCCTAAAAGGATATCTTTTCACATTGTGAAAGGATTAGGGTAAATGTATCCTTTATTCATGGGTCCCCAAACTGTTGAGTAATTTTTGTAAATACCTGTTTTAATTTTTACTGATTTAAGAACAAAAAAGACAGTGTATAAAACTTCCCCTTGGGTCCCACTGGGGTCTAAAGGATTTGCCCCAACACGTTGTTCAACTTTTTTCTGTGCCAAAAGGAGTAATTATTCTTATTATTTGAATGAGGGTGAATAACAATTTAATGCTTCCATTTTTCCAACTTTTTGTTTTATCTGTAACATAGCTTTCATTAAAATAATAACCAAAGATTTAGCATATCCACTTTTAGGTCTCTGTTTTCACTCATCCCTGCTGGCTGGGCTGGGAAAAAAAGGACCACATGTTAAAGGTGAAGATACTTGATGAAGATTAGAGTGAGAGATTTGCATTTCTGCAGTATGGCAGAATGAGTGATCTACCCATCTCTTTGGGGAAAGATTATAAATACTGAGTAGATTAATATATTTAAATGTGTTAATGAGTTGAATAGAAAGTAAGGCATACTCTGAGGCAAAATTAAATGAAAAGAGAAAATGAAAAGTAATAAGTAATATGTTGATTCTACCTTCCATCTTGAGAGCAATTGCAAATTCTAGTGAACTTGAGTTTTAGTTTTCATAGATTTGCAAAGCATAGGAAATAGATAAATCAAGTACTTTCTTAAGTTAAGAAGGCTAAAAGACTATAATCCCGTCATAAAGCTGGGTCCAGCAAATTGGCTAGTCCCTTGATGTGAGTGTAAAAAATATGTAAATGTACGTTCACTGAGGGTTTTATAAGATGTTCCTATCTTAAATCCTAGTGCTGAATAAGAGGGAAAATAATCCTAGCTAAAAACCAACCCTTATATTGGATTATAGCCTGAATTTACCTTACTTAGGTGATGTAAAACACTTTAATGCAACATTACAGTTTAAAGTGGTCTTAGGTTGGGGGCGCCTGGGTGGCTCAGTCAGTGAAGCGTCTGCCTTGGGCTTAGGTCATGATCCCAGG
This sequence comes from Neomonachus schauinslandi, assembly GCF_002201575.2. Taxonomy (NCBI): domain Eukaryota; kingdom Metazoa; phylum Chordata; class Mammalia; order Carnivora; family Phocidae; genus Neomonachus; species Neomonachus schauinslandi. The sequence continues at coordinate 32,691,023 of NC_058407.1, forward strand.
GTCTTGGGATCGAGCCCCACGTTGGGCTCCCTGCTCAGTGGGGAGCCTGCTTCTCCCCCTTGATCTGCCCTTCCCCCCAGCTCTCTCTCTCTCTCTCTCTCAAATAAATAAAATATTAAAAAAAATAAAGTGGTCTTATGTTGGTATAGCCCCCCCAGTCACCTGGCAGAAATAATTGTGAACTTTCGCTGAAAGAAACTGTCTTTAGTCCAAGCCACAAATAATTCCCCCAGGTAAAATTTTAAGAGGTACAAATTTATAATAAAAAAATCACAAAACAACCAAGAAAATAAGATACCACAGCTAGAGTCTCCAAAAATGAGTCAGAATATCAAAACTGAATATACCTAATAAATTGGCTTCATGGGTTGGATAAATAAATTAAAATACTGAGAAGAAGATGGGGCGCCTGGGTGGCTCAGTCAGTTAAGCGTCTGCCTTCAGCTCAGGTCATGATCCCAGGGTCCTGGGATGGAGCCCTGAGTCAGGCTCCCTGCTCGGCAGTCTGCTTCTCCCTCTTCCTCTGCCCCTCCTCCTCCCCCTTCTTGTGCTCTCTCTCTCAAATAAATAAATAAAATCTTTAAAAAATATATAAAGTACTGAGAAGAAGAAAATAGCCAGAGATTTTTAAAGAGACTGGAAAGATTTAGCTAAAGATTCAAAAGATTGGTTTGATATTGAAACTATTGTTTTAGGTCAGGGTCTCTGGAAACAGACTCTGAGATATACGTTTACATGCAGGAAGTTTACTTGAGTGTGTTCTTGGGGAAACAACAACAACAACAACAACAACAACAGACCCCCCAAAACCCTACAGGGCTACCGGTAAGAGAAGCCTGGTTCGGTGATGCTGTTGCAACAGGAGCCTCAGCTGATCTTACCATAAACTCTGGACCTACTCACTCCTAAAATTACTACTCAAAGCCAGACACATTTTTAGTGTTTCTATTATACAGAATAGCAGCCATCCTGCAGATAGAATATAAGGTCATAAGGGGAAAATGAGATCACAGGCATGAAAATTTCTTAGAAACTGAAAGTTCTGCACACATGGTTATCATGACCATCTATCCAGGAATCAAAAGTACAGCCACTGGAGTCAGATAATTTCAATTCACTTCTGACTGTGACACTCACTAGCTACTAGACTGAAAGCAAATTACTATGTCTCTCTTTTCCTCAGTTTTCCCATACCTAAAGCGAAATGTATAAAACCGATTTTGTAGGATTGTTGTGGAGGAGAGGAACATACCTGAAGACTAAGCATAGCACTTATTATACAATAATAGTTTATTAAATATTATCTGCTACAATAAAAGTACGTTTAAAAAGGGAGAGGAGGATTATAACCATGATCCTTAACGTAGCATCTGCCTCAACTTTTCTTATATTTACTCTGATGTATTATTTTAATTCCCTATCCCTAAGATGTTTTCTGACCACAGCATATGCAGAATCTAATTCCCACTCCAAAAGCAAAACAATATTTTACTGAAGTTAGCTTTACTGAAACACATGCATTCTAAAACCCCAGGAGGACTCTTTCTCTGATTTTTTCTATACTTTTACAGAATAAAATTGCCCATCTTACCTTTGTTATGACAGCATATCACATATTTGCGTAGTGATACTATTTTGTGGGCTAAGCATCTTAGAATAGGGTAATTCCTTTTATCGTACTCCTACATTGACAAAACAAGTAGAGATTATGGTATTGAGATTTTTATTGGCAGAAGCATTCACTATTAAATAACAGTGAAAAGTATGTTTTTATCTGTGCCTTGAAAAGACTATATATGATTTTCTGATTTTCTTCTTGCACTTATTTGTTTTCCTACCCTTAGAACAAGTGAGGTACAATTGTTTCACTAAAGTAAAGTCCCTTTATTCTGGCGCTTCGAAAAGAGCAAAATTACTGCTAATTTTTATGGTTGAAATTTCCAACCTATCCAGGAGAATTGGAATACATCTCATATGGAAGCTGATCCATGGTGGATTTCTTTATAGCAATAAACAAGTACTTTGTTTTATTCTTTATGTTTGACCAGGTTTATCCTGTTCTTCTTTAAAGAAAATCTGGGCAAGTTGGCTCCTATGATAAGCTGTCAAGATGAAAAATCCACACTGTAATGTCAATTTGCAATGCTTGTGGTTCAAAGGATATTTATGGCACATGTGATTTATTTTTCAATCACCTAAGATTTAACAAAGAAACTATATCATGATTAATCTCAAAAAAATTGAGAGGTAATTTATTTTTACGAATTCTGGTTGAACAGCAAAAGCATTTCATTTCTAAAGGTGCTATTAGGGGCAACAATAGAAGTATGTATAGACTGAATATTTTAAATTGCAAAGAAAACAAAAGGCAACACCTGAGGAAAAACTAATATAGACACTCTACTGTCATTTTGGGGAATGCTTTCACGGATATTAGATAGGTGAAAGTGATATATAACATCTTTTTAGGGCTTTTATTATGAGGTTAACTTATTTTTCAAATGCATGTCATCCTCTTAAGTCTTTCTAACATGGTAATTTTAATACAAATTTTGGTTTTCTTAATAAAATTGACAAAAGTAAATTAGTTGAGATGAAAATTCAACAGTGTTGGAATAGCTCCTATGTTTCAAATGCTCTGATTCTTGATTTTGGCAGATGACTTCTTGTACTTCTTAGCATCAACTTCGGAAAATCCACTTTAGAATTAATCTCCTAATATTCACTTTTCAGCTGTATTCTATTCAGGATTAAACCTGACAGACCCGCCTTCTGCTGAGTAAGTCCTTGGCTTCCTTACTTACACAATTTTATTTTCTTAATGATAACATCTATCATTGCAAATTGCACCTGACATAAATTCTTAGATCTTAAAGATCTCCTTAAGATCTTTCTCCTTGTTTTCCTGCAAAACTGATTTAGTCTTGTTTTAACTATAAAAACTAGTAATTGACAGTTCTTGTTAAAGTGCATTATTCTATTACCAAAAAATTATATAAACTAATCATTTTGTTCTTTTATTACAAGTATATAAAACAGTAAATCTAGGTATGTTTGAATGGATACTGAAATGTCTAAGATACAGTGTTAAAAAAGTTGTTTTGAAAATCATGTGCTTTATAACTACAGTTGTACAAATATGTTTGTTCATTAGAACACAATGTTAAAACACTTTGTTATGTGCATAGAAAAAATCTGGTATGACATGCAGCAAATTCAGCATTCATTTATTGAGTGGGATTATAGTGAACATTCGTTCCTTACATTCTTATGCGTAATATTTGGCAAGAGAGGTTTTGTTTTGGTTTGGCTTGGTTTAAAAATTAAAATGTTGCATTTATTTTAACACAACTGAATTTAGTGTGGAAAGCACTTTTGTTTGTTTTGGTTTGGTTTTGGTAATAAAACATGAGGAAAAGACCAGAAGCATGTATATCCACATATTAACAATGACTAATTCCAGGAGGTAGAACTGCAGGCAACCTTAATTTCCTTGCTTCTTGACTATATTTAAAATATATGTTCATAAAACGAATTATCAGTTTCGGCAGTGCAAGGTAGAATCATGTGACTGGACGAAAATTCAAAAACTCATTTATGACACTTGTAAAAACATCTCATTCCTCATACACTTTGTTTTGGAAATATGATTTTATTATTATGGTTAACTCTTGATGAAATGTGCTTATCAATAAACTACCTTAATTGTGTGAGCATTGTTTAAATCAGCAAACCAGATGTAGCACATCATAGCTAAGTTATTGCTTGACTTTCTCAAAAGCTTTAGTTAATTGCAAGGGGAATGACAATTAAGTGAGGTTTTCCTTTAACATTTTTTTTCTTGGTGGTTATGTAAGTTTTTCATTTGTTTGTTTTTAATAGGGTCACAGGTAATGACAGTAGAATGATAGCATACCTTTTTTCATGTAAAACAGGGAAAATATGTTGGGAAGATTAGTTTCTATTTGTAAAAAACATTAAAACAATAAAAAATAAAAAATACTACTTAGCAAGCTGTTGTTTAAGATATTTCTTTCCCTTCTGTTTTAATTTGCTAAACCACTCTTTCTTATGAACCATATAGACATTTGGGTTTCATTAATTTGTTTTAAAATTCTTATATCATTAAGTGTGCATGTTTTATTCCTAATTATCCACTCTATTTTTCTTGCTATTATTGTCTTTCTTGGATTTCTGGCTTTCCTTTGCCTCTTCAAATATCTCCAGCAATATTTAAGATCTTTGATAGCTAATGGTAATGTCAGAGGACATTTTCTGGATCCAAGCCAATCATAACGTCTTTAAGTAATGTTTATATATACCAAGCTTGCCAGCTATTTACCAGTGCATAACAGAAGATAAATGTACACCACTCTACTACCAAGGCTGAAAGAAGCCAAGCCATCTGACTGCTAGCAACCTAATTTTTACATAGCTGTTTATAATTCTCATCGTCATGTTACAGCAATATGATTTATTAATCCTTCTGGCATTTTTCTCCTTGACAGCTTCTCAGCTGCTGTTACATCCTTCTTGGATGGGTAAGTTCTATATACTATTTTGAAACTGTGAGTCAAATTTTATGTGTTGAGACTTCATTTGTTTTAGGCACTTAGTCTACTAAAGTGGGAAGGACTTGAATTTAACACTATCAAAGATAAAAAAATAGGGTTCAAGAGAAGTAAAAATGAAGTAAAAATGAAGAAAAATAAAATTTGGAGATGTGATTACAATGGAACCTTTCCACAATTTTAACTCAGAGTGATTACAATGGAACCTTTCCACAATTTTAACTCAGAGTGGGTTAAAATATAACTTGCATTACAGTTTTTACAGGCAGGCCATAGCATTTTACTCCAAATGGAAAATACACTTTTAAGACCTTGGCAGTCTCTTATGAATATTCAAGTACTTTGATTCAGGGCCATTTTGCCAGAATATTTAGAATTTTACACCTTTTAACTATATTTTTACATTTTCAAGTTAATTTAAAATCATCAATAATTAGCTAAAACCACCAATTCAAAATGGTACTTATCTATCCATTATGTTTCATGTAATTATTATATTATAAACTTAGATTTGATGTGACTTACATATTATACATATTAAATACAAACAATTTAAAAAGCTATTGGAAGGGAGAGTGTACACACACACACACACACACACTCTGTTTTGGTTTGTTTTTTATAATAAAACATGGGAAAAGACCAGAAGCATGTACATCCACATATATTAACAATGGCTAACTCCCACAGATAGAATTATAGGCAATCTTAATTTTCTTTATATATGTATGTGTATATATATATACATATGCATATATATATATGTATTTACTTCTTACTTACATATTGCATACACATACACCAATGATTTACTAAGCTAAGCTCTAATCAGGGTTGTGTTGCTAGAATCTATAGCAAAAAAGAGAAAAATTTTGAATTCTATAGTTCCTTTTGTTTAATAAAAGAAATGAAGTATTTTTATTTAATGTGGACAGACCCATTTCTTCATGCAAGTGAATCCAGAAGCAAGTCAGCCATGTAAAATATATTATGTACTATCATATTGTCAACTATAAATTTACACAGACTGTTTTTTCAGATGGGTAATTTGTATTTTTAGATCTCTATCTAATCTGCTGTCTGGATATTGACATTCTACATCTGTAGTGTTACGTCTTACATTAGTGAAAATTTTGCTGTGGAAAAATGAAGATAATGTGGGTTCATGTTACTTCCTTATGATCTAATTTGATACAGTTAGCTTAAAATTGTGAGAGGAAGGTATAGTTTATCATGAGATGATCTCACTCAAAATTCAGATGCTTCAAACCGGCTATTGTCAAGTGATAAATTTTGTTTCTGTCATGATTATTTGAAATTTTGAGATGAACATCTATAGGAGTATATTCTCTAGTGTTGATTAGAGAAGGATCTGTAACCTTTAGACATTAACATTCTTCTGTGAAAGCTTTGGTGTGTGATTGTGTGTTTCCTCAACTATTCAGGTGTTTTCTATCACATTTCTTCAGAGAAGTAAAACAAATGGTTAATTCCTGTAGGAAAAATGCAACCATAATGCAACTTAGAATCTGTTTTAACTTCAGTCAGGAGCTTATTTTGAGATGCAGAGTTCTTCACCATTGTATTAGAAGGTCATACTATCTGTCTGAAGTATTTTATTTTATTTTTTAAAAGATTTTATGTGTTTATTTGAGAGAGAGTAGAGCGAGAGAGAGCACACAAGTTGGGGGGAGGGGGAGGGGGAGAGGGAGAAGCCGGCTCTCTGCTGAGCAGGGAGCCCAACAGGCAGCTGGATCCCAGGACACTGGGATCTTGACCTGAACCTAAGGTAGATGCTTAACAGACTGAGCCACCCAGGCACCCCTGTCTAAAGTATTTTAAACACCGCTGTGCCAAGTGCAAGTGAGTACACAAAATAAGAAAGAATTTTAGTCTCTGTGTCTATTCTTGTGGAGTCTTTTGTCTGATCTAGTCTAACTCAAAATCATTACTACTTATACCCAACTTGCTTAAGTTCCGTGAGAAATGGTAAACAATCAATGGAGAACCAATTCAGTAATTATTAATTTTCACATAGCTTCTCATTAAAAATTGGGGGGAAAAGGAAAATCTGGTATACCCTAGATTTTAAGAAGTAGATTCCTCTGTTTCAATTTCTTCTTTTGTAGTGTATAATAATATACGGTAGGAGATAATGTCACAACATCCAGAAAATTTGAATTTTAAATCACTTGTCTTTATTAATATAATAATACTATCAGAGATCCTTTTAAAGTTAGTGTTGATTTTTAAACTTTCAGTAATTTGACAAATAATTTACTTATGATCACATTATTAAAATGACATTTCACCAAAAGTAAACTGTATTTCCCAAAATTGGCACATCTTATTCTCTTTCTGAAGTCACATAAATTAATTTGTAACTGTTGATATTGCATATATGGTGGGGAAGTTTGGGCCATTATGAATTTACATATATAAAATACATTATTTTATATACCTATATGCACATTGATTATGGTATATGTAGTACATATTATATATATCATAATTAATGTGTATATGCAATTAATGCTTAAACAGTCTTTATAAAGTTTTAGAACAGAGAAAGTGGATGCCCCAAAAGATAGCTCTGGAAGTGATAGTAATAAATTTAAAGCATTGGATTATCCAGTGTTTGAAACACTTATTAATGAACAAAGATTCATTTTAGAAAATTATTAGGAATGCCTATAAATCTGTCAAAATTCAGCTACGGAAAGCGTCACAATTTGGAGAGGGGCAGCATCAAAGAAGTCATTAAAGATGGTTGCATCTTCCACTTTACATGTCACGAAGTAAAGATTTACAAAGAATGATTAATTCTTCGGGTGCTAATTTACCATTAACCATTTTGAATCATAATTAATGACAAAGTGTTTTATTTTGAATCAGAATGAAAGTATTTCATATTTTAAAAAAATCATATGTAGTAAAAATCTATGAAAATGCATTTTTATTCAGGTTTGGATTTTTCAGTATCTTATAAAAAGTGAAATTTACAATGCCATGGATATTGTGTAGAACATGTCCAGATAAAAGGATAACTTACATGTGCTTATACAGAAGCCTTATTTCTCAAAAGCCCCAAAGTGCCTTGATTTTCTTTTGCTTTCCTCTTTTAATTGTTACCTACGTAAGTTAAGGCATACATGTACTCAGTTTGGAAACATGCAATTTCAGAAATGTTTGCAGAGGTGAGAAATTTAATTACATGTTTCTTACATGTTTACCAGTGAACTTTATTGTAGTTGTCACATTTTATTTTTTATCGAATTCAGAGAATTAAGAAAAAGATTAAAATAGTATTTTGAAATATGTGTAATTATGAATTTCTAAGGAGCAGTGATGAACCTGGCAACATTAGTTTTTTGATATTCTCAAAATTCAAAGACTAAAGAGAACCAACTCTTAGCTAATTGTTACATAAATTACTGAATAAACACTGTGTGATGGGGCTATCAGTGTATAAAATTGCTATATAGACTTCAACCTCAGTGCAGCACATACATCTCCATATTCTTCTCAAGAAGCAGGAATAAGGGGTGCCTGGGTGGCTCAGTTGGTTTAGTGTTGGACTGTTGATTTCCGCTCAGGTCATGATCTCCCGGTCGTGAGATAGAGCCCCACATCAGGCTCTGTGCTCCCAGTGTGGAGTCTGCTTGACATTTCTCTCCCTCTCCCTCTGCCCCTCCCCCTGCTTGAACACACACTCAAATAAATAAATAAATAAATAAATTAGTAAAATCTTTTTAAAAAAGCAAGAATAATAAGCATGAGGACCCCTGAGTTTAGCATGTAAAGGAATATGGCAGACCTGTGTTTTTCATATGTTTACCATAGCTCTCACTAAAATAACCCAATTCATTCCATGTATATCAATTAGTGGGGACCCAGCTCCCATCCCTTCATAACCCCCAACACCATAATGAGGGATGGACATATGACTCAGGTCTATAAAATTAGAGTCCATTATACCATTGGTCAGAAGGATTGGTATTGGGCTATGTGAGCAATACAAATTAGGTTACTATTTTTTTTTTTAAAGATTTTATTTATTTATTTGAGAGAGAGAGTGAGAGAGAGAAAGAGCACAAGAGGGGGGAGCAGGAGAGGGAGAGGCAGACTCCCTGCTGAGCAGGGAGCCCGATGCGGGACTCGATCCAGGGACTCCAGGATCATGACCTGAGCTGAAGGCAGTCGCTTAACCAACTGAGCCACCCAGGCGCCCTAGGTTACTATTTTTGTCCTTATTTGCTACTATAAAGCAACAGAGTAAAGCAAACCTGAGACATGAATAGAAACAGAATCCCTGTGTCATGGTTTGAGACCTAGAATCTTTTCAATAACATCTATCAATATATTCACTTTTTAAAAAATGATTGTTATTTTGAGATTGATTCTTGATAAATCCACTAACAATATTGACTTGGTGGGATATGATATTTTGGGACTTCCAGGTCATTCTCTGAGGTGGTCTTAGTATGGTAACTGAATCCAAAAGTTGTGGGACCAAGATATAGACTTTACACAAAATTTGTCAAAGTTGGGGAAAATGAGGCATTTAGATACATATTTTTACAATGTGAGTATGTGTGTGCATGTGTGTTTATTTTTCAGGAAGTAAGTTAATTACAAGAAAAGATCCAATAGCAGAATTACAAGTGTTCATTTTTTTTTTAGCATCTAAAGAATTGACCTCTATGTCAGACATTTAACTGTTCTAAGGACATTGGCTCTGTTCTTCAGTGTCTTTTGGGATCTGTGAAGAAGCTGCATGCATAGAATCTTCTATGACCTGCAGCAATGCTAGCGTTCCTTCTCTTTCAGTTTACACCCTGTTTCCTGGTATGCATAGTTTACATTGCCCTTCCTCCTGCTGTAGTCCTCATTTCTCTAGTTCTGGAGATACCTGATGGGACAAGAGAACCATTACTAAACAATGACTACAATATGCTAAAGTGCTCACCCATCCATAATATTTTTCTATTTACTGTCCTTGTTATTTATGTTGATATTTGCTTAATCTAAGATGTATGTAGTTAACATATCGGGTGATTTAGAAAGACCATTCAAATAAATTTTATCCACAATTCTTTCTTTCATTGAATGAGATTAAAAATATCTGGGGTAATGATTTTACCCACACTAAATGTCATAACATCTTTGTATCTACTCTTTTAAAATATGGAAGCATGGCATGCTGTATATTATCAGTAGAATGGACTTGCACAATTGAGAATATACTTAGAATCCACTGGCAGGCCCCATGGTTTCTGTTTTGTTTTGTTTTTATTTTTTATTATTATAATTTTGATCAATCTTGTTATCAAATGCCTTGTGGTCACTTTAAGACAAAAACACAATTCCAGTTTGGTAAAATTGAATTGACTAACCCCACGTAGTAATCAAATGTGGAACTTAATTTAAAGTTAAATATTTCCTCTTTCTCCTTATGGACCCCATAATATAAGGCAGAGGAATGAATCTTTTTTTTAAATTTTATTTTATTTAAATTCAATTAATTAACATATAGTGTTTTATTAATTTCAGAGGTAGAGTTCAGGGATTCATCAGTTGCATATAATACCCAGTGCTTATTATGCCCTTCTTAATGCCCGTCACCCAATCACCCCATCCCCGCACCCATCTCTCCTCCAGCAACTCTCAGTTTCCTAGAGTTAAGAGTATCTTATGGTTTGTTGCCCTCTCTGATTTTGTCTTATTTTTCCCTCCCTTTCCCTATGATCTTCTGTTCTGTTTTTTAAATTCCATGATAGTGAAATCATATAATTGTCTTTCTCTGATTGACTTATTTTGCTTAGCATAATACCCTCTAGTTCCATCCAGTGATTCTTCATTCTTTCCTAGTTTACATTCCCCCAAACTATTCAGCTATTTAGTTAAGGACTCTTTAGTCTCCATGATCAAAGGAGAAGAGGAAGGAGAAGAAAGCAGATAAGGACGCTTTAAAGATGGATTCATGCCTTCTAGGCCAGATGCATTGTTCCAGTCAAAATTGCTTTGTTCTTATGTATCATTTCTGTGGCTCTTTTGTTGCTAGGTCATCATTTTGAACAAGATACCATTTTAAATGACTGCAGGCCAGTGCTCCTATTGCTAGATCCACACCTGGTACATCAGATTCTCGCACTTTTTTTTTTTTTTTTTTAAATTTTTTTTTTTTTTTTTTTTAAAGATTTTATTTATTTGAGACAGAGAGAATGAGAGAGAGAGAGCACATGAGAGGGGGGAGGGTCAGAGAGAGAGGCAGGCTCCCTGCCGAGCAGGGAGCCCGATGCGGGACTCGATCCCGGGACTCCAGGATCATGACCTGAGCCGAAGGCAGTCGCTTAACCGACTGAGCCACCCAGGCGCCCCAGATTCTCGCACTTTTTAACCTATCATTAGGGCAAGTGCTGTGATCTTGCTCTTGCAACCTTGTGCTATTTCCCTTTTAGCTTTCTCAAGCATAAGTCAAGAACCACATCAGTGTCATACTCCCTTTAGTGACACATACCCAATTCCTTGATTGGTCTGTTAAACTTCCTTTCACTGACTTGTATTAGTTTTACCCTCCACTTTTAGAAGTTTTGAATGTAGGAGGGATTGTGGGGGAGGACAAAGTATACAACTTAGTATTCAACTTTCTCTAAAGAAATCTTTAAATATTCTGTCTTTATTTTCCAGCTCTCAACCGTCTGTGTCCTTGATGTGACTGAGGGTATTCATTTTAATTATTTATTCATTCATTTAATTATTGTTTTAGGTCACTATTTTAGGCTGTTACACACCAGAACAAGAACTATGACATATTGAGAGCATTTTTCATTTAGAAAATGCATGAAAAAATGAACCAGTTACAGAGTTTATTTTACCGTATGGTTCAGGATTCCTCAAAGCAGTCCTACTGACATTTTGGGCCAGATAATTTTTGTTTTGGGGGGCTTCCCTGTGTATTGTTAAAAGTTTACCAGCATCCCTGCCCTGTTCTACTAGATGCCAGTGGTACATAATCCCCTTAGTTGTGACTACCAAAATGGCTCTAGACATTTCCAAATGTCCTCTGGGGGCAAAATCACTCCTGGTTGAGAATCACTGGTTTAGATAATCTTAGGGAAAGAATGGTAGGAGAAAAAAAAAAATCTTGGGAAAGAAAAAAGTATAAAATGTTATAATCTAAAGAGCCAAGAATTTGTATTAAGCGCACTAATAGTAAACCCTAAAGTAGAGACATTACTGAAACAAGCATATTCCAGGACTGAATGCACTGTTCGCAGAATCATCAAAATGTTCATGCTATTCATACTTTTGTAAATACGTAGGACTAGAGCTCCATTAAATTATGCAGTTATTGAAGTTCACCTTCATGAATTGTTTTATTTCTGGTACTTTGTTTCTCTTATTTCATGCTTCAGCTGATTTTTTATGTTATTTTGTATTGTTTCAATAAAAACATTTTTATAAATGAATGGCTTTCCAAGAGATGAGTTTTGTTCCTCACATAACCCCATAATTTAGCATTTGGAGCTTTTAAAAATACTTATCAGGACACAGTTACTAATTGAGACTAATGGGGTATGCTGTACATTTCTGACAGTACAATCTACCTCTTCAAATTTTGATGATAATAATTGCATGGCAACTTACAATTCAGAAAGGAAACACTATCAGAATTTTTAGTCATGGAAAAGGAACAAAAGGGCTAAGGTTTAGAGTAAGGGGACATTAGATTTTAAAAAGAATCCTTGTTTTCTTCTCCAGTAGGAATATTTTAAATTACTGGCATTATAGTCCTGATTTTTCACTTTTCATAATCTTATATAAGCCATTTAAGAAGGGGTTCTGGGCAAACAATGAGTCATGGAACAGTACATCAAAAACTAATGATGTAATGGGGCGCCTGTGTGGCTCAGTCGTTAAGCGTCTGCTTTTGGCTCAGGTCATGATCCCAGAGTCCTGGGATCGAGCCCCGCGTCGGGCTCTCTGCTCCGCGGGAAGCCTGCTTCTCCCTCTCCCACTCCCCCTGCTTGTGTTCCCTCTCTCGCTGTGTCTCTCTCTGTCAAATAAATAAATAAAGTCTTTAAAAACAAAAAAACAAAACAAACAAACAAACAAAACTAATGATGTAATATATGGCAATTAACATAACAATAAAAAAGGGGGTTCTGGGTACTCCATTGTAATTTATTACAGTTGTTTCAAACTTTTCTTTTTGAACAAGGATTATTCTGATAATTACAATTACTAGTTTGTTTGTTTACTTTTGTAAATTGTTTAATAGTCCAGAGGAGTTTGGCCAAAAAGAAAGCAAATGAGTTGATTTTGTTTTCATCTTGGAGCCAGTGACAGTGCTATTATTTCCTGACAATTCTGCTTCAAATGCTAGTTGTCACAAATGGTGAAAAACCATGAGAGGATTAGTGCAAATCTATCTTCAGTACTGGACAATGCAAATCTATCACAAGAACAACAAAAACAGCTCAGAATATAATATATACTGTTAGGAGATGAGAAGCATTAACTACATGTTTAATAGGCAAGAGATTTTGCCCACATTCCCAACACTAACATAATGGTGTTTCTACTGGAAATCTATGTAAGCTAGTGCCTCATCATATTCTGGACTTAACTTTCAAATATACCAGACATTATCTTTTTCTTGGTAATTGGCATGTCACTATTACAAGGCATATATCTGTCATCAGTTGACAGCTACCACTTATCAGAGGAATAGGACATCCATTGCAGAGAGTATTCAAATAGATTAAATCCATTTTTCTTTTTTTTTTTTTTAACAAACTTTACATAGTGCAATGACATATAAATTGATTTGTAAACTATTCATAACTTCTAGATGGGTTTACTTCTTTCATTTTTCAGGAAGTAATGGAATTGTTAAAGCTGAATAGATCTGGCATGCCAGTATATTTGCCCTTCTATAACTGATATTTATTTTAACATTACTCTTTTTTTTTTTGAGGGCAAGTTGCTAAACAAGATGAGATAATGTATATTTTGTCACATTTACTTTGAAGGATTAATGTACGCCAAAAGAAAAATCAAAAAGATAATATTAGGTAGAGCCAACTTACGAAGCAAAGAGAGTGAGTTACTTTCTAAAAACAAAATTAGATTGCATGCTGTTTATCAATATGGTTTCTTAATTTTCATATTTATTTAATTTAATTTGGCACATGTTGTCCTGTTTAATGTCTATGAGTACCTACTCTACTAGATTGATGATGGTTTATAAATGTTATTGATAATTAGGAGGCAATTTATGTCATACTTTTTAGAAAACGACTAGAACTTTTTTATAACAGCAACAAGCAAAATTCAGTATACTAACACATTATTTTGTCATCTGCCCAAATCAATAGTTCTTAGGTTATAAATGAACCAATTAACTTCAGGTGAATAAATTGAAACAAAGAAATAAAAACCCAGAACCTAGTTTTGTTTACTGTTTCTCTATCAGAAACATTAAAACCATGTGATTTGAAAGATTGTTTTTTATAAAGGTCAGTCTTTTCTCTCTTGAAATTTAGATATCATCACTAGTAAACTTTAAGTATTCGTAAACCAGAATAATAACCTAAAACCAGTGTTGATTTATGATATCAAATAAATCTAGATGAAGTATACCAAAGTTCCAAAGTAAAAGGAAGAGACTTTTTGGGTATGTGTACAACAAATATTGAGGGAAATAAATGAACATGGGAAAAATACCTAAGAGCCTAAGTTGTGAAATGTTGTTTTATGATATTCATTTACTTCTCCATTGCCTTTATGTCCACACATACACCAAAAAATAACAAGGTCAATTCTGTAAAAGATTTTGTACGTAGGTAAACATCTCTAAATCATTTGAAACTTATTTTTTAGTATTATTTTTATATTTTCTTTAAATTGAGGAGCTATTAAGAAACTATTATATATAATTATACAAGGCTTGACACTAATGTAATTAGATAAATTTTCATGTGACTTACAGTTGAATTCTTACAACTTCACAGTAATCCCTCAAATATGCCAAAAGATATGAGACAATTTTATTCTGATTACTTTTTGTTCACTACGTGTACTCACTATGTGTACCTTTTATAGTTTGCTTCTACCATAGCTGTCTAAAATTGCTTTGTATGCAAAAAAGATCTTTATTTTTATTTATTTTTGTTTGGCTTATATATTATTCTCTCCTCTTTTGATAGAACACAGTAGATCACAATATTTTTTGCAAAGTACAGCTCAGTACCTTCGTGGTGAATCTGTAAATGATAAAATGAGGGCACACACTGATGACTGATGAACTGAATGATTGGTGAATGAATGAGTATCATATAATGCTTTTTTCCCGGTATTCTCTCTGATCACAATAGCTTTTCCCCCATGTCCATTATCATTGTCTGTTTCCCAGGCTTCAGCTTTCTGCTATTTTATCCTTCTTTGATCAATTCATTTGGTATCATGATCCAAATAAGTTATTGTTTATGATAAACATTCTTCAATGAAATATTTTTTGACATACTTTTTAACAATGTTTTCTTGTATCATTTCTATGCCCTCTCAGGTTACTAACATATGCAGAAAAGTTATGAAAATAATATATAATTTCCAAGTAGGATGTACTTAAGGAATATTTATTTATTTACTTATTTATTTATACATTGACTAAAGGATCAAAAACAGTCACTTCTGTAGATGCCAAAAGACATTTAACAAATTTAACACACATTTTCAAATAAAAACAACTTAATAAATTAGTAGGAGAAATATATTTTCTTAAACTGATAAGGAGAACCTATTAAAAACAAACATCGTAGTTAATGCTGAAACGCTAGAGGCCTCACCACCGAAATGAGAACCTGAACAAAGATACTACCAATTTTCATCTTAAAAAAAATTATGCACAATTTGATAAAATCATTTTAACAACAATAGTCAATTAAAAAATGTGACATAATTTGATAAATCTACTTTTATATGGGTGATTATTAGGTAAATTTTGTAACACAAAATTAGGAAGAAGTCCAAATGTATATGAATAAGACAATAGAAGACTAATTCAGTTATGTTAATGTAATGAAATAATACATAGTCATTTAAAGATGAGCCATGTATAGGGAACAATGTCCTAGTTATAAAAATCAAGTGGTAGAAAATATAGATTATATTATCAAATTTTGGAGGGGGGATATATATATGTTAACCTGTGTATATATGTATACATAGATATTTAATACCTTGTATCTGTAAAAAGAATGAACTAGATTCATATGTAAAGACTAGAAAGAGTCCATAATATGTGAAGAAAGAAAATTAAAGAAAAATATTGTAATATATATATGTTTACATATCAACTTTTGCTTTTCAGAATTATCCATTGTATACCTATAGTCAATATTTTGATGAAGCTATCCTTTCCTAAAGTGTAGAGTCTTCCACAAGTTCATATATGCAGTGTGTGTGTGTGTGTGTGTGTATACACATACACATTTACGATGGAGATACAAGCCCTTAAATCCCATAAAAATTAATAGATTAAATGGATGTTACCCATTATAAGTCTGTGGCCATAGCAAGTGCATTTATGTATTATGATGTGATAACCCAAGAAGATGAATTAAAATTTTCAGAATAAAATGATACATCCTCAGAGGGTAGGGTCAACCTAATACTTGTTGGTTGAAATGTTCAACAGCTGTTTGAACATGCTGTCATCTGGAAGTTAAAAAAGGACCAATTCATCAAAATCAACAATACTCACAGAGGGAATTGTATGGTCTCATAGCTACCTTTATATTAAATCTAGAAAAAAAAATCCTCTAATCCATCTGTTGTACATAAGAAGACACTAGTTAATAGCAATACTGTTATCTTCAACAGAACTGCTGAACATAACACCATGGATGCCATTGTCTGTCTTTGTGTATGTTTTGTAGCCTTATGTATTTGAGCAGAACAATTTCACAGTAATTAAATCAAATTAAGAGTTGGTTGTAGAGATTTTCAGAATAAATAGTGGGCAATTACAGAATGACTAAACTGTTGCACTGCTAACCTTTTGACAAAATTTCTTCCCATGAAACAATTTTGTCAATGCTCATTATTACTCTCATGATGAGAAAGTACCTTTTCATTTTCTGGCTTAATGGCCATAGGTCAACAGGTATTGGGTTGTAGAAAAATATGGACTCTATTAGGGAAGGGAATCAAAGGAGGAAAATATTGTCTACTGTTGGCAGATAATTCTTCTGCATAAACTTAATGGAGTTTTCCTTCTTGATACCTGGATAAAAGAACCTGGATACTCCATTCTCTCTCTCTCTCTTTTTTTTTGCAAATTACTTTTGTTTATGTTGTGACTAGAAGGTGAAAATCTGATAAACACACACACACACACATACACACACACACACACACGTTCTATGCCCAGTTTTAATTGGAAAAATCCAATTTTCAAAAATAATAATTTTGTCATGACTCACAGTGACATCAGATGACACAAAAAGTTTTTGAAGTGGGCATTTAACTCATGAAATGTTGGACATAACTCAGGTGATTCCTACATCCCCCAAATGACTCATTTATCCGGTACTGATAATATACAGGCTAGAGCATTGAAATCACTCAGGTTTAATGAGTTCTGGCTTTTGACTTAGACATATTCTAAAGTTTTCTTTTCCTTCCTTCCTTCCTCCCTTCCTTCCTTCCTTCCTTCCTTTCTTCTTTCCTTCCCTCCTTCCCTCCCTCCTTTCTTTCTTTCTTTCTTTCTTTCTTTCTTTCTTCTTTTTTAATGGTCAGGTATTGATTGTGTTCTTCATGGATCAAGAACTGGTAAACATCTTAATTTTGAAAAACACTTCTTACATTTCTTATTCCATCATTATATTTTTATTGAGTTAGGATATTTTATTGATTCAAGGTCAAGAAGAGTAGATTTCATATTTATACATCTTAAAAATATTTAAATACTAAAAAACTTGAATATATTTTCAATATATCATATATTTTTAGGTTTCTTTTAATTCTCTATATGTCTCTTCAACTACAATCTTAAATCTAATTTTTTTGTCATTTTATAAATGGATAAAATAGAGAACTACCACATTTGGAATCTAGAGGGCTTTATTTTTTAAATCATTTCTCATGCTGTATAAATACCTATCTCTAGCATATGACAACATATCAAACTAGAAAATTTCTCCAATTAAAACTATAGTATTTATTCCCAGGGCAGGACAGCCTTCATGGAAATGTGACCTATAGAGTCAAACAGGACCTTGTTCTTGGTTTATGGCTCTGCTTTTGCTGTCCTGAAATTATTAATAATTTTTAATAGTGAGCCCCACACTTTCATTTTGCACTGGACCATTCCAGTTATGTATCTGGTGTAAAGATACAAAGTATAAAAATATCTGTGTTTGTATGATTTACTTAAATAATTGAGTTTGTGAGGTGAAAGCCTACCTAGTTTCCATATTTTCTTCCTTCCTTCTGTCCTTTTTTCCCCCAAATTACTAGAGATCTACTATTAAACAAAAAAAACCTGTATGACTAAAATGAAAACGAGTAAGATTCAAAACCTAGATTTTCATTAGTATAACAGTGTAGTGACCATCTACACACAAAATTTTGAGTTCACACTTGTGAACTGTTTTCAAATTATGTGATAGACCTGCTTCATTACCATTCCCATAGCCTCTATATTAGGCCAGTATCCTCATTTCCCAGTTTCTAAGTGTTGAGTGTTAAGATCAAGCTTAATCCACCCACAGCACTTGTACCAACTGCTGGGAGGTGACTCCGTGGGAAGATCCAGGGATAGACTTTATCTTGGACACATTTTACCCTTTCTTGGCTCTTTCTCCTCCCTTTACCTGCTTCACTTCCTGCCTTAAGAATCAATAAATTATTCGTGCCTAAGTCCCTTCTTAGGCTGACTTAAGTCAGAAGTGAAGTTAAAACAGTTTAAGTTTTAAGGAAGCTAATTTGGGAAAGAACAGATCCCTGGAAATGGAACTAAAAAGACAATGATTATGAATAAGTTTTGAGAAGTTGCTATCTAGAAAGATTACATAATGTTGTATTGTCCACATTAGGTGTTCAAGAGTATTTACCATCACTATATCAGCACAAAAATGACCTGTATTAATGTGAAAATGGGGGTATTATCAGGGATGTCCAATTTGTGTAAAACAACAACTAATTTTTAACTTATTGTACTTTAATGATTCATGAACTTGGAAGATTTTTAATATATCTTTTGGTTATCCTTATACCTTTTTTGCTGTTTCTATTGTGTTGTAAGTAGGAATTAGTATTGTTTATTCTATAAAGAATAATGATCTCACAATCACTTTTATTTGAATAAAAGTTTTACCAAGGTCAGTGATTAATAATTCTCAGTTGTAACTAAGATCAGAAAAAATTAATTGGACTCAACTTGCAGAGCTAGTACTTTTGTGTATGTGTGCATATATGAGAAGATCTTTATACCAATCATGAGTATTAAGACAGAAATAGGAAAGATAAATTCTAAAATTTCCTTCTCACTGATATATGTTATATATATACATCTACACATATATACATATACCTGTTGACAGTGACTGTAAGTACATCTGTGA
Source organism: Neomonachus schauinslandi (assembly GCF_002201575.2). NCBI lineage: Eukaryota > Metazoa > Chordata > Mammalia > Carnivora > Phocidae > Neomonachus > Neomonachus schauinslandi. The sequence continues at coordinate 32,710,227 of NC_058407.1, forward strand.
AACTCTCAAGTCCCTTTATAGATTCAGCACCTATAATTATGAACATTTCTTTTTTTTTTTAAAGATTTTATTTATTTGACAAAGAGAGAGACAGCGAGAGAGGGAACACAAGCAGGGGGAGTGGGAGAGGGAAAAGCAGGCTTCCCGCTGAACAGGGAGCCCGATGCGGGGTTTGATCCGAGGACCCTGGGATCATGACCTGAGCCGAAGGCAGACACTTAACAACTGAGCCACCCAGGAGCCCCATGAGCACTTCTTAAAAGTGTTCATAACGGGGTGCCTGGGTGGCTCAGTTGATTAAGTGTCTGCCTTCAGCTCAGGTCATGATCCCAGGGTCCTGGATCAAGTCCCACATTGGGCTCCCTGCTCTGCAGGGAGCCTACTTCTCCCTCTCCCTCTGCGTCTCTCTCTCTTTCTCTCATGAATAAATAAATAAAATCTTTAAAAAAAAGTGTTCACAACATAATTAATCATAAATCTCCTATGGCTGCTTGTGATAAAATAACCATTTCTTAGGGTTTATGAATGTTGAGGGGTTTTTTTCTTAATACTTCTTCCTGTAGGTACAAGAGTGACCTGATTATCATCAAATAGTTGGGCATTTTCTTTCCAGGAAAGGTAATTATAAGGTTAGAATGCATTGATATACATAGAGGTACTGGACATTTGATTCATCGTGAATTATAAATTGATGAGATCCATGTATTTTATTCAATGTGGAGTTGTTGGCTTTGTGGAAGAGTCATTACTCTCCTATTCAACTCTTAGATACTGCATCATATCAGCACCTCTTCTCTCTCCTTCCCACTCCTCTGAGGATAAAGAAATGTTAAGTTTTCTGTTCTACATCCAACTCTTATTTTAAGTTAAACTAAGTCCAGGCACTGTACCAGAAATGCTAGGTTTCTACCTATCTTTCAATTTAAAGTGTTAGTGTTTAAAAGCAGTTTCAATGGGTGAGATCCTCTGGATTTTGCTTACTTGAAGAATCAGTGATAGGAGCAATGAAGAAAATTTCTTGGAATACGCTGCTGAAATTGTGCATTTCTGAAGTTATAAGTAAGTTGATTTCAGATTCTAGTACTTTGCTGTATACAACCAGATAGAAATTCATCTATTATAGGGGCACCTGGATGTCTCAGTCGGTTAAGCATTGGACTCCAGATTTTGGCTCAAGTCATGATCTCCAGGTTATAAGCCCTGCATGGGCCTCCAGTGCTCTGCCAGAAGTCTGCTTGAGATTCTTCCTCTCCCTCTCCCTTGGCCCGTCCCCCCAACCCCCAATGCATGCTCTCTCTAAAAATAAATAAATAATCTTAAAAAAAAATAAATTCATTTCTTATATAAGTGAGAAAGAATTGTATGCTAATTGAGCATGCTTTTTAAACCCTTTAAAAACACTCAGCATATAAACTTGTGTTTGAGCTTGTGGGTGTTCTTTTTGTTATTGTGTGTTCTCAAAATTTCCAAAGTGTGCTATAACTCAAGAAAACCAGTTCTTTCAGATTCCTTATTTAATTTACTTAATTAGACATTACCTAAGTACATTCTATTATTACCATAAATGGGTAATAAAAATGGTAAATTTGGTCTTGTGAAAATGTGTCCTGTGCTTTTAAGTTTCACAAATACAAAGCACATTCATTTTCATAGAAACTCAATATCATTTCTAAACCAGAAATTTTTCTTATGCTAATAATGCTGTAAGAAAGAAAAGTAAAGAAGGGTTTTTTTTTTTCTATTTATTCTGCTTAAAAATAGATAGTTATGGGATTTCTAGCTACATTAAAAATAAAGTATGGTTTCAAATTGGAAAAAAAAAAAGATGTGTTTGAATCTGACTGGTTGGTCTGAAGGACATGCCTGTACCTCTCTACAAGAAAAATTTTAAATTTAATTCTCTTTATAATTTGAGAAGGTCGGGTGAAAACACAGGAAGATACCTAAAACAAGAGCCTGTTCAGTGTGAATAAGGGAACACAAAATATGAAAATTATTCACTCCAGTGGTATGGATGGTTGTTACAGAATGTGTGTTTATTTTGTTATTCCTTAAAAGCATTTAAGTTTTAGAAGTAGTAAATCAGGTATTATACTTTTTCATACAGGCCTGGAGTCTTATTTATCTGGATTTAAAACTCTGTTCCATTTGTGTGACTTTGGGCAGGAAAATTAATTTCACTATCACCAATCAAGTTTACTCATCAGCAAATGTTGGGTAATAAAATCTGTCTCATAGGGTGATTGTTAGAACTAAAGGAAATAGCTTAAGTGCCCAGTAAAGTATTAGGTCCCTTAATTGTGGGTTTCTAGTCTTTCTCTCTCCCTTATATATTATTCTATAAGTATTTATTTTTTTTTTAAAGATTTTATTTATTTATTTGACAGAGACACAGCGAGAGAGAGAGCATAAGCAGGGGGAGTGGGAGAGGAAGAAGCAGGCTTCCCGCGGAGCAGGGAGCCCGATGCGGGGCTCGATCCCAGGACCCTGGGATCATGACCTGAGACGAAGGCAGACGCTTAACGACTGAGCCACCCAGGCGCCCCTCTATAAATATTTATTAATATAATAACGAGCACACAATGTTTTCTATCACTTTATTTTCTGCTCTATATGCTTATTAATACAACTTATAGAAGAATTTGGAAATTGGTTGTAGTAGACATATGTTTTATTGTCCATCATACAAAAACTCATTTCTAGTAGTATTCAGTCTTCCTATTTTGTGTTATGGTAGGAACTATAGACCTGTCCTACACGATACAAACCAGAAGGGCCATTCATACCATTTTAGCCTGACACAGCCAGAGACCTGACCCATAACTTAAGTTGGAAAAGGTGTTCTCTCCCAACAGAATGACACTTTTTCTTCAGGAACACAGAGAAGTTATTCAATGAGAGAATACTAATAACTTTGTTTCCTTTAAAACATAAAATGATGTAATCCAAGCAGAACACTTTTAACAGATCCTTAAATACAATTATCTATACAAAAATCAATAAAATATAACTCATTATATTGTCTTTGTTACTTTGGTGTTATTATTTTTATGGAAGTTCGTATTAACTGTAAAAGTCATATTTCCTTTAAGGTTGTTTGGCCAAACTGTTTTCTACAAAACTTGCTTCTGGAGATTCCTTGGTACTTGTTTTTGTTTGTTTGTTTTCTAAATCTGCTATAAATTTTGAGAACTCTTGATATCCTTGCAATATTTAAAGCTTTTGTCTTAAAGTGAGATTTAGATTCTGTTGCTTACAAACCAAGAACAATAACTGATAAATATACCAAGGAAGTTTGCCTTTGAAATTGTAGTAATAGAGAGCCTTGGTTTGCTTAATTAATCATTAGTTGAATTGCATGGATTTTGTACTTTTATTTATTTTTTTCAAAGATTTTATTTTTTTAAAATATTTTATTTATTTATTTATTTGAGAGAGAGGGAAAGTGAGAGAGAGAATGAACAGGGCAGAGGGAGAGGGAGAAGCAGACTCCTTGCTGAGCGGGGAACCCGACTGGAGGCTCGGTCCCAGGACCCTGGGATCATGACCTGAGCTGAAGGCAGACACTTAACCTCCTGAGCCACCCAGGAGCCCCGATTTTGTACTTTTAAACAGTTAATCTGTCCAAGACCATGATCGATAGAAGACATTGGAGAATACAATAGCAGTTTGGCTTCTATTTAAAAGCCTGAAACTGGGACACCTGGGTGGCTCATTTGGTTAAGCATCTCCCTTCGGCTCAGGTCATGATCCCAGGGTCCTGGGACCAAGTCCTGCATTGGGCTCCTTGCTTGGGAGGGAGCCTGCTTCTCCCTCTGCCTGCCGCTCCCCCTGCTTGTGCTCTCTCTCTCTCTGAAAAAGAAATAAAAACTAAAAAAATAAATAAATAAAATCCTGAAACAATAGATGTGTATATGTCCTATTAATAATTTCTTTTTTTAATTGAAATATAGTTAACATACAGAATTATATTAGTTTCAGGTATACAACACAATTCTACATATTATTCAGTGTTCACCATGATAAGCATAGTCAACATCTGTCACCAAACAATGTTATTACAATCTTATTGACAGTATTCTCTATGTTGTACTTTTGATATCCATGACTTATTTAATTTGGAACTGGAAGTTTGTACCTCTTTAATCCCCCTTATCTGTTTTACCCATCTACCCACCCATCTCCCCTCTGACAACCACCCATCAGTTCTCTGTCTTTAAGAGTCTATTTTTTTGTTGATGGACACTTGGGTTGCTTCTACATCTTAGCTATGGTAAATAATGCTGCAGTAAATGGGGTGCATATATCTTTTCAAATTGATATTTTCATTTTCTTTAGTTAAATACCCAAAAGTAGAATTATTGGATCGTATGGTATTTCTATTTTTAGCTTTTTGAAATCCTGTTTCCCACAGTGGCTGCATCAATTTACATTCCCACCAACAGTGACCAGGGTTCCTTTTTCTCCACATCCTTGCCAACACTTGTTATTTCTTGTCTTTTTGATTCTAGCCATTCTGGCAGATATAAGGTGATATCTCATTATGGTTTTGATTTGCATTTCTCTGATGATTAGAGATGTTGACCATTTTTATGTGTGTGTTGACCATCTATATTGTTTTGTTTCTGGGTTTGTTTTTTTCTTTTTTTGGAGAAATATCTGTTAATGTCTTCTGCCCATTTTTAATTGAATTATTTGTTTGTGTTGTATTGAGTTGTATAAGTTCTTTATATATTTTGGATACTAACCCCTTATCAGATATATCATTTAAAATATCTTCTCCTATTCAGTAGGTAGCCTTTCTGTTTTGCTGATAGTCTTCTTTGCTGTGCAAAAAAAAAAAAAAAAATTGACATAGTCCCAGTAGTTTACTTTTGCTTTTGTATTGCTTGCCTGAGGAGATATATCTAGAAAATTGTTGCTATGGCCAGTGTCAGAGAAATTACTGCCTGTGTTCTCTTTTAGGATTTTTATGGTTTCAGGTCTCACATATATGCCTTTAATCCATTTTGAGTTTACTTTTGTATATGGTGTAAGAAAGTATTCTTTTGAGTGTAGCTGTACAGTTTTCCCTATACCATTTGTTTAAGAGGCTGTCTTTTCCCCATTATATATTCTTGCCTTCTTTGTCTTAGATTAATTGGCCATATATGCATGGGTTTATTTCTGAGTTCTGTATTCTGTCCTATTGATCTATGTGTCTGTTTTTGTGCCAGTACCATACTATTTTGATTGCTACATTTTTGTAGATCTTGAAATCTGGATTGTGACATCTTTAGCTTTGTGACATCAAAGCTTTTAGCTTTGTGACATCAGAGCTTTTAGCTTTGTTCTTTTTTTCTCAAGATCAGTTTGACTCTTTGGGGTCTTCTGTGGTTCCATACATATTTTAATATTATTTGTTCTAGTTCTGTGAAAAATGTTGTTGGTATTTTGATAGAGATTGCATTAAATGTGTAGATTGCTTTGGGTAGTATGGACATTTTATCAACATTTGGTCTGCCGATCTATAAGCATGCAATATCTTTCCATTTATTTGCATTGTCTTTAGTTTCTTTCATCAATATTATGTAGTTTTCAGATTACAGGTCTTTCACCTCCTTGGTTAAATTTATTCCTAGGTATTTTATACTTCTTCGTGCAATTTTAAGTGTGATTATTTTCTGAATTTCTCTTTCTGCTACTTCATTATTACTGTATAGAAATGCAATAGATTTTTGCATATTAATTTTGTATCCTGAAACTTTCCTGAATTCATTTATTAGTTCTAGTAATTTTTTGGTAGAGTCTTTAGGGTTTTCTGTATATAGTACATGTCACCTGCAAATAGTGATGGTTTTACTTCTTTACTAGTGTGGATGCCTTTTATATCTTCTCTGATTGCTGCAGCTAGGACTTCCAGTACTATGTTGAATATAAGTAATGAAAGTGGACATCTTTATCTTGTTTTTGGTCTTAGAGGAAAAGCTCTGTTTTTCCCCATTGAGGATGAAGTTAGCTGTGGGTTTTTCATAAAAGGCCTTTATTAGGTTGAGATATGTGTCCTCTCAATCTACTTTGTTGAGAGTTTTTATCATGAATGCATGTTGTACTTTGTTAAAAGTCCTGTAGTTATTTTCTTGTAATCCTTTGTATTTTTGTGGTGCCGGTTGTTATTTCTCTTTCATTTCTGATTTTATTTGAGTCCTCTTTTTTCCTTGATGCGCCTGGTTAACAGTTTACCAATTTTGTTGCTTTTTTCAAAGAATCAGCTTCTAGTTTCATTGTTCCTTTTTTTCTAATTTTTATTATTTCCTTTTTTTTTCTACTGGCTTTGGGCTTTATTTGTTTTTCTTTTTTTCTAGATCCCTTAGATGTAAGTTTTGATTGTTTATTTGCGATTTTTCTTGTTCCTTGAGGTAGGCCCATATTTCTGTAAGCTTCCCTGTTAAAACTGCTTTTGCTGCATCCCACAGACTGTACTGTTGTATTTTCATATTCATTTGTCACCATGCATTTTTTATTTCCCCTCATTTTTAATTGGACCCATTCATTGTTTAGTAGCATCTTATTTAGCCTACATGTATTTGAGTTCTTTCCAGATTTTTTCTTATTATCGATTTCTTTTTTTTTAAGATTTTATTTATTTATTCATGAGAGACAGAGAGAGATCACAAGCAGGGGGGGGAGGGGCAGAGAGAAAAACAGCCTCCCTGCTGAGCAGGGAGCCTGATGTGGGACTCCATCCCAGGACCCTGGGATCATAACCTGAGCCAAAGGCAGACACTTAATGACTGAGCCACCCAGGCGCCCCTCTTATGATTGATTTCTAGTTTCATACCATTTTGTTTAGAAAAGATGTATGATATGATTTAAATCTTTAACTCATTGAAACTTATTTTGTAGCCTAATATGATCTATCCTGTAGAAGGTTCCATGTGTACTTGAAAAGAATGTGTATTCTTGTGTTTTTGGATAGAATATTCTATATATATATCTGTGAGGTCCATCTGGTCTAATGTGTTGTTCTAAGCCACTGTTTCCTTGTTGATTTTCTGTCTTGATGATCTATCCATTGAGGTAATTGGGGTGTTTCTTGCTATTATTGTATTACTGTCAATTTCTCTCCTTAAGTCTGTTAATATTGCTTTATATATCTATGTGCTCCCATGTTCAGTGCATAGATATTTATAATTGTTATAGCCTCTTGATGGATTGTACCCTTTATTGTTATGCACTTCCTTCTTTGTCTCTCTCTCTTTTTTTTAAAAGATTTTATTTATTTATTTGAAAGAGAGAGACACAGCGAGAGAGGGAACACAAGCAGGAGCAGTGGGAGAGGGAGAAGCAGGCTTCCCGCCGAGCAGGGAGCCCGATGCGGGGCTCGATCCCAGGACCCTGGGACCATGACCTGAGCCGAAGGCAGACGCTTAACGACCGAGCCACCCAGGTGCCCCCCTTCTTTGTCTCTTGATACAGTCTTTGCTTTAGAGTCTATTTGTTTGATATAAGTATTGCTACCCCAACTTTCTGTTTGCTTCCATTTGCAGGGTAAATGTTTTTCCATTCCTTCATTTTTCAATCTGCATATGTCTTTAGGTCTGAAGTGAGTCTCTTCTGACAGCATATAAATGGGTTTTGCTTTTTTATCCATTCAGTCACCCTGTATATTTTGATTGGAAGATTTAGTCCATTTTCATTTAAAGTAATTATTGATAGGTATGCGCTTTTTGCCATTTTGTTCATTTTTTTTATTGTTTTCTTGTTGTTCTTCTCTGTTCCTTTTTTCTCTTGTTCTCACCTTTGATGGTTTGATGGCTTTCTTTATTGTCATGCTTTGATTGCTTTCTCTTTTTTTGTGTATGTGTATTTATTACAGGTTTTTGATTTGTGGTTACCATTAGGTTCATATATACCCTCTTATGAATATAGCAATATGTATTAAGTTGATGGTTGCTTAAGTTTGAACACATTCTAAAAGCACTAAAATTTTACCCCACCCCCCACATTTTAAGTATATGATGTCATATTTTATATCCTTTTTCTGTGAATCCCTTCTCTGACTTTTATAGACATAATTGATTTTGTTGCTTTGTGTTTTAACCTCTATACTGGCTTTATAAGTGATTAATCTACTACCTTTATTGTGTGTTACCTATAATTGCATATTGTATTCACCTATGATTTTTTTTTCCTTTCATAATTTTTACTTCTAGTTATGGCCTTTTCTTTCCACTCAAAGAATCCCGTTTAACATTTTCTGTAAGGCTGGTTTAGTGATGATGAACTCCTTTAACTTCTGTTTGTCTAGGAAACTTCATCTGTCCTTCTATTCTGAATGATCATTTTGCTAGGTAGAATATTCTTGGTTGCAGGGTTTTTTTGTTTGTTGGTTTTGTTTTGTTTTTTTCTCCTAGTACTTTGAATATGTCATGCCACTCTCTTCTGGCTTGCAAAGTTTCTGCTAAAACTCAGCTGATAGCCTTATGGAAGTTTCCTTGTCTCTGTTTTCTTTTATCTTGCTCCTTTTAAAATTCTCTCTTTATCACTACTTTTTTGCCATTTTAGTTATTATGTGTCTTGGCATGAACTTCACTGGGTTAATTTTGTTAGGGGCTCTCTGTCCTTCCTTGATCTGGATGTCCATTTCCTTCCCCAAAATGGGGAACTTTTAAACTACTATTTCAATAAGTTTTTTTCATCCTTCTCTCTATTCTTCTGTGATCCCTATAATGTGAGTGTTGTTATGCTTGATAATGTTACTGAGGTCCCTTAATCTATTCTCATTTTTTATTACTCTTTTTTCTTTTTGCTGTTCAGCTTGGTTGCTTTCCATTGACCTATCTTTCAGATCACTGATCCATTTTCTGCATTCTCTAATCTACTATTGACTTCCTCTAGTATATTTTTTATTTTAGTTATTGAGTTCTTTATCTCTGACTTTATATTTATATATTTCTTTGTTGAAGGTCTTACTGAGATCCTCCACTCTTTTGTCAAGTCCATGAAGTATCTTTGTAGCCATTACTTTGAATTCTTTATCAGGCATATTGTTTATTTTCATTTCATTTAGTTTTTTTGCTGTGATTTTGTCTCGTTCTTTTACTTGGGACATATTCTTCTGCTTCCTCATTTTACCTACTCTCTCTGTTTTTTTCTGTGAATTAGGAAGGTCAGCTATGTCTCCCGAACTTGAAAGTAGTGGCCTTATGAAGAAGAGGCCCTGTAGCATAATGCCCCCTGGTCACCAAAACTAGGTGTTCCAAGGGTGTTTTCTATGTGGACTGCATGTACCCATTACTGTTGTGGCTGAGGCATGTTTGCCTTCAGCCCAGTCAGCTGCAATGGCCCACTTTGCCTGTTGTGGGTGCACCGGGCAGGGTTTGGTTTGTTGTTGAGAGGACTGTCTGCAGTAACCATAGGCTTGTAGTTGGGTGGCATTAGCAATCAGACTAGCTGTCTGTACACAGTCTGTGTGTTGCAGTTCTGTGCCCACCAAACTGCAAGGCACTGTGCTGCCCCTTGAGAGGCATTCTTTGATGGGTAGGGCTGGCAGCAGATCAGACATCTGCCCTGAGTCCCTCGGTCAGGCTGCAGTTGCACTGAACTGCAGGGTGCTCTCTCTGGACTGCCAGCAAAAAGGCTCAGGCACTTTGGGATATATGGTTATCTCCCCCTCTCCCCAGGCCAAGAGTCACTTTGGAGTGACACCTGGACTACTTACAGGGTGTGCCTGGGCAGGAGCCTTTTTAGAGCTAAGTCTGCTGAGTAGGGAAGGTCGGATGGAGCAGGTCCACAGACAATATGGGGGCAGGGCACTAAGTGTTAGCAAGTTAGGTGGAGAGTTTTCCTCCTGGTTTCTGCAATTGTCCTTATCTAGGCTGGGGAGGGGAAGAGAAATGGCACCTGCCAGCGCTTTTGCTCTTAGAGAAGTCTCCTAAAGATCCCTGCCCCTCCAGAGCACTTTCTGAGATTAATAAATAAATCTCTTTCACATATACCCCAGGCACTTTTCAAACTTCTGCTTCTATGCTGTTTCTCAGCTGGGTTATTTGTTATGCTGGCTCTTTAAGGACAGGGACTGTTTCCTATTGCCCTCTGGCTCTCCAGAGCTAAGCCTGCTGATTTTTAAAGTACCCAGAGTTGAGCCCTGCTGATTTTAAAAACTTGTGAAGTTAAGCCTTATTGGTTTTTAAAGCCAAATGTTATGTGGACTCATCTTCCCAGTTCAAGTCTCCCATCCCTGGGCTGCCTTATGTGAGGTCTGATCTTCTCGCTTCTCCATGCTTATGGAGTCCTTCCCATTTGTACTTAGTCTCACCTGGGGTTTGGTTTTCAACCATGTCTCTGCCACTCTTACCCTTTTTGATGTGGTCTCCCCTCTATTATTAACTGTGGAAAGTCTTTGTATCATTTTCAGCATTAGTTATATACATATAGCTATTATCTTGGTGTGTCTTTGGAATGAGATAAGCTCAGGATGCTCCTACTCTGCCATCTTCCTGAACTCTCTATTTATAATTTCTTATTTTATTTAAATTGTATGAAATTCCTCGAAAAACTTTTTATTATATTTTAATAAATTTAGTTGTGTCATTTGCTAATAATGTGTACATTATTGAGGAAGTTTCTTAATATCATTAAAGCTTGATTTTCTCACTTGTGAAAAAAAGGAAAATAATGCTATTTTATTAGTAAGATGTTTTTTCGTAAGGATTACACTGGATATTATATACAACGCACTAAGTAGTATTTGTTTTGGGGGGTTTTTTTGGTCTTTTTTTTTACCAAAATAAGTTGCAGGATCAGTATTTATAATAACAAAGTCTTGACTTTATTTTATTTATTGAATCAGGCAGAACTAAAGTTGTGGTCATATAGTTTCTAGTTTAATTAAAGCATCCCATCTTTCATTTCTATCTCTGTGGATATAGGTGTAACTCTCCATACTAACATATTATTATATTATACTTTTGTCGCATTTTCTTGACCTTACCTAGAAACAATACAATTAGAATGACATTTCATTTAAATAATGTCCATTATTTCCTTTGAGAGGTATGAGGTTAAGGCACAGTGGCATGTCTCTGAAAAGCTTCATTTTAGTTTTCCTAAAGTCACAATATATGTATTTACTTTATATTTTAGTGGCCCAATAGGCAAATAATAATATTTGTCAATAATTTAACTTCTGTATGTTTAGGTTTGTTTGTTGATGCTATTATAGTTGTTGTTTTTGTTGTTTTAATTAGTTGTTTTTGTTTTAATTTGAGGGAATTGTAAGAGTGGTTTGGCTATTCATCATTAAAATTTTGATTCTTCTGCGAACAATTTGCTTTATCCTTGAAGGGATTTTTGATATACTTTATATATACACCATATTTATATGTATATACATATATAAAATCATATATATGTGTGTGTGTATGTATACACACATACATTTATGTGGTGCAGTTTTCTAAGTATTGAATTGACTTTAACTAAACACGGGTCAGCTTCTACTTATCTGGTACAAGTATGGGCAAATTTATGCAGATGCACTTTAATTTTACATTTTCTTTTTTTTTTTTAAAGATTATATTTATTTATTTGACAGAGAGAGACATAGCGAGAGAGGGAACACAAGCAGGGGGAGTAGGAGAGGGAGAAGCAGCCTTCCCGCCGAGCAGGAAGCCCGATGCGGGACTCGATCCCAGGACCCTGGGATCACGACCTGAGCCGAAGGCAGACGCTTAACGACTGAGCCACCCAAGCGCCCCTAATTTTACATTTTCTGTTTATCATCTTTTATTTGCTCTCTTCAGTGTTTTTTTTGCAGTTATTAGTAGACATTAAAAATGTTTTGCTCATAAATAACAAACTATATGCATATTATATATATTTTATATATATTCTAAAATGAACTCTGTGTTGGTCAATATGTTAGGAGACTTTAAATCTACACACACACACACACACACACACACTGATGACCCACATTGATATATAAATTATTTATCAATTCATGGTGAAAATATAATCAGAAATAAAGTGAATAGATAGAAAAACACACATTTTTTTTTTTCTTTCTTGAAAGCCATGAGATAATACTCTCTGGTACACTAGAAACAATCTAAGTGCTTATATTGTAATGGCATATTGATTTTCTTTTTCTTTTTTTTTTAAAGATTTTATTTATTTATTTGACAGAGAAAGACACAGCAAGAGAGGGAACACAAACGGGGAGTGGGAGAGGGAGAAGCAGACTCCCCGTCGAGCAGGGAGCCCAATGTGGGACTCGATCCTGGGACTCCAGGATCATGACCTGAGCCGAAGGCAGTCGCTTAACCAACTGAGCCACCCAGGCGCCCGGCATATGGATTTTCTGACTGTAGGATCCATCATAATTGAACAGTAAACTATCCTATTTAATTTGTGGAAGTGTTGTCAGAAGTATATGATTCTATATTATATATTAATAATTATGTATTAAATAAATTTAAATAAGGCCCTTGGATTTATTTATCTACCTCATTTGAATTAAACTGCCCTTCTGTATGGTAATGAGAAGATGCAGAATCCCTACTTAATGATGAAGAATGATTAGAATTATAACATTTCTTTTGGGATATAAATTAATTCTCTAGTTAGTAAAAATGGAGAAGAATGTGCCTTGTTGCTCTTAACAGAATACTATCTTGCCCATAACCTATGAGCTTACTGCCTCTTTTTCCTTGCATGTTTTTCTAATCAAGGACATACGTTCTCCCCTGAGGCACGTGGGAGTTTAGCAATTACTTGCAGCTCTAACACTAGGCAATTTCTTCTGGGACTGCAATCTGTTAGAGTTCAATTTTCTCAACCACAGACAAAATGATCAGAATGAATTCATTCCTTCAGAATGAAACCAAGTGAATAAACTAAATGTGATTGAAATAAACTTAGGTGGCACTCATACATAAATCAACAGACTACCCCAGCACATATCCCGATTGTACATACTTATGGCATGTGTTTCTTTTTTTTTTTTAAAGATTTTTTATTCATTTATTTGAGAGAGAGAATGAGATAGAGAGAGAGAGCATGAGACGGGGGAGGGTCAGAGGGAGAAGCAGACTCCCTGCTGAGCAGGGAGCCCGATGTGGGACTCGATCCGGGGACTCCAGGATCATGACCTGAGCTGAAGGCAGTCGCTCAACCAACTGAGCCACCCAGGCGCCCCATGGCATGTGTTTCTTATTCCAGCAACTTTAAAATTTTTTTTTTAGTATTCCCCAAAAAACATTTTTTTAAATCCCAACAAAGTTCAATATGAATGTAATAATTGTAATTATGTATAAGTATTACCATGTCATCCTGCAAAGAGGCTGCATTTTATTACCTGCCCTTCAACAGTATAAGAGAGCTACCGTGGCCATACATCTTTGCCAGTGCTTAATGGTAACAAATATTTTTGTTTTTGCCAATCTGTTAGGTATAACAACAACCACAATGATAAAACCCATTTTGGAAAATTTGCATGTATTTCAGGATGAGTAAGGTTAAATAATTTTCACATGTTTATTGGTCATTTATTTATGAATTTTTTATTAATCTCTTTATACCTGATTTACATCTTTAAGGAGATTGTTTTTCCTTTTTTTCTTTATAAAAGCTCATTCCATTTATTTTATTATTTTTTAAATTTTTTTAAAGCTTTTATTTATTTATTTGACAGAGAGAGACACAGCGAGAGAGAGAGAGCACAAGCAGGGGGAGTGGGAGAGGGAGAAGCAGGCTTCCCATGGAGCAGGGAGCCCGATGCAGGGCTCGATCCCAGGACCCTGGGATCATGACCTGAGCCGAAGGCAGACGCTTAACGACTGAGCCACCCAGGCGCCCCAAGCTCATTCCATTTAAAAGATTGAATCTTTTGCCACATGTGTTGCAGATTTTGTAGTTGCCATTGTCATCATAATTATTTAAGTACAGAATCATTCTTTTGGCTTTTAGTAACAAGTTTATATTTAAATGAAAATTATCATGTGAATTTTTAAGGTTTTTGTTTATTTTTTGGTTTTATTTTGTGTGTTTTTTGTTTTTTGTTTTATAAAGGAGAAAATCAGTAATGGTCATAAGTACTGAAAGGTGTGGATGAGTGAGAGACACTTTGGATAAGGACTTCTCATTTGTGTAGCTCTGTAGAGGATAAATCCTCATTCTGATTTTTCTAGGTGTGATTTTGTCTCATGCCATGGGAATCAGGATATTGATTTATTTTCTCAAGGGTCATCTCCCAATCGTACTGCAGCTATAAAATGAGAGGTTTGGACTAAATAAACTTTAGGTTCCATTTTTTCCAACTATCTATCATTTCCTGGCTGTTACATTTTAATAACATTATATAGTTAAAATTGTAGAAACACTCAATATATGAATAGTAAAATGCCAAGATTATAAAGGCAAACTACATGAAAAGTTCATGAGGCTTCAAATAGAGAGAAAGTTGCAGATAATTTCTAGTTAATACGTGTGGGAAATTCTGACCCATATTGCACATCATGTCACGATCTTTATATTACCAATCACCTATGTAGAGCACATGGAATTTCCCAGAGGACCGGATGAATTGCCAACCAAAGGAGATATTCTCTCTTGTACATAGGAACTACTATATTAATCCCTGTACTATTTTAATGCAGTGTAGTAAGAATTTATCAACCAACTCCTGTAAAATCTGAGATTAAATGAGTCATAGTAGAGAGAAAGGGTAGTCACAGGGTTGTCTCCTAAGATTTACTTGGTTAATATACCATAGTTTGGAATATAGTCTTCTCCCTATAGTCTCAAAATCCACTTTGTTCAAAAACAGATTTTTCTCTGTATAGTGGATTCATATAAACCAAACCCATGGGAATGGTGTTAATTAATCAGAACATCACATGGCCAGTGTTATTTTGATTTCAGCAGACCCATAGGGGAAGATAAATAAAAATTGGAAAGTTGTATGGAGACCACAGCTTTGAACTATAGAAAATGAATTTAGGTTTAATGAATTAACTAACATATCCTAGGGGCACGTGGGTGGCTCAGAGAAGTGTCTGACTTCAGCTCAGGTCATGATCTTGGGGTCCTGGGATCGAGCCCCACATCAGGCTGCCAGCTCAGTGGGGCATCTGCTTGACCCTCCGCCCCTCCCCACACTTGTGTTTTCCCTCTCTCTAATAAATAAATAAAATCTTTAAAAAATAAAATAATAACATAGAATAAAATAAAATATCCTATTGCATTCCCTTCTTGCAGATGGGATTTTCATATAAATGGCACTGGCATTTGCAAAGTACTTTCACTGAATCTTTTGTACTCACTTCTAAAAGGGGATAGGCTTGCCACCAGGAATACATTTCTCAAAAGCCCTCGCTTAAAGCTTACTTATGAAGCAATAGACTTGAGAGGATTCTTCTGGATTTTACCTGTTCGTTCTAATTATCTTATAGAATTCTGGTTAACTCATATTGTGCTTGACAACTTGTTTTTGATGGGTAAGTACTCTTAAGAATTCAAATCCTACTGGAATGGGAACATTGCAATCACTTCTGAAAGTAACCTTGACTTTGCATGCTTTCATTAGTGGTGTACAATTTTGAAAGACGTATCTCATTTGACTTATCAAAGGAAAACATCATCAAACCATTCAAATACTGGTAATATGCTATTTGTGCAGGTGTTACAAAAGGTGCAGTTCCCATTTTCTAATAACTCATTCTAAATATTTTTGCAGCTCTGATGGCCTCATATCAAGACAAGCATAATTGTTTGAAAATCCTAAAGAAAAGTTATGTTAAGGAATCTACGGTTTTAATGATGGCCTTTCATGTTTTGTCATGAAACCTATTTCAAACATATAGGAAATGTCATTTATAAAAAGTACAATAGAAGCAGAATAAAAGATTAGCTTGCTAAGAATAATTAAAGTAGAGGGTGGTACCTAAGATGAGGAAAAAGGAGATTGAACATATCTGATTTGATATTCACAAAGGAAGAGGTGAAAGTGTGGAACAGTACAACAGGTAGATCTTTGGTCAGTTTGTTTGGAAATTCAGAAACACTAAATATGGCAGAAGAATCTGGAAGCAACATGTTAAAAATGTTCTCTCTCTTTTGGTTTTGCACTCCCGAAAAGGGGGGGGCATTTCTCTTTTTTAATGTATTTTTTTTTTTAATTTGAGTATAGTTGACACACAATGTTATATTAGTTTCAGGTGTATAACATGGTGATTCAACTTCTCTATACAGAGCATTTGTTTTTAAACTCCAAGTTTCAGAATAGAAGCCAAAGAATAATGAATGGATGCCATTATCAGCTAAATACCTCAGAGATTACCATTTGTAGCCCCCCCCCCAAAAAAAATAAAAAAAGAAAGAAACAAACTGAAGAGTTTTTAAAACAAAATGGAGAGGGCTTCAAAGGCCTTCATGTCAGACATAAGATTTCTGGAGGAGAAAGGAATATATTAAATTAAATTTAAAAGAAATTGGTAAGAAATAAAGTCTTTGCAAAAAAAAAAGAGATAAAGTCTTTGCAATATTGTCTTCCAGTTTGTAATATAATACATCTTTCCATTTATTTATGTCTATAATATTTCTCATTAATGATTTCATTTTTTGTAGCAGCCTTATACATTTTTCATTAGACATTTCTAAATAGTTGTTATGTTTTTGATAATTTATATATATTATATATAATTAAATATATAGTATATATATTGAATTTACTTTATAATACAACAAGTGTGATTTTCTTTGTAGTTATACTATTTGCATCTTTGACTTTATGTGTTTTTCATATTTAAAAACTTTCAAACATCCTTTCCTTAAATATTGCTTCTGCTCCATTTTCTTTCTTCCCTTTTTACTAGGACTTTAGTTATGAGTAGTTGGGCCTTTCTACTGTGGCCCACATATCATTTATAATTTTTTTTGTTTATTTTCTATTTTTTTTTTAAAAATGTCTCTTCATGCTTCTATTGGGATGTTTCTTTCTGACTATTCTTTCAACATAATAATTATCACCTCGGTTATGACCAATATCATGGTAAGCCAATCCACTGATATCTTAAATTATTACATTTTCAGTTATTTGTCATTTAATTATACATATGCAGAAATAGAATTCTCTATTGAAATTGTTTTGTCTTTTAAGATAAATATTTTAAAGCCTACA
The DNA here is from genome assembly GCF_002201575.2 of Neomonachus schauinslandi. Taxonomy (NCBI): domain Eukaryota; kingdom Metazoa; phylum Chordata; class Mammalia; order Carnivora; family Phocidae; genus Neomonachus; species Neomonachus schauinslandi. The sequence continues at coordinate 32,727,391 of NC_058407.1, forward strand.
TTTATAATAACTATTATCTCAACTTGCTATAAATTATGTTTCTATTATATGCATTTTATCTGTTTCATTTTTATTTTTTATTTTTTTAAAATTTTGATATGTTGTGCATCTTATGCTAGGTGATTTTGTGCTGAATGTCAGAGATAGTATATGAAAAGTTGTGGAGATAATTTGAGACTCTAGATAATGTTATATTTTGATTTGTTTTGCTTATAGAAGACAGCTGTAATATAGAAGGATCACCTTAATCCAATTACAAATTGAACTGATTGGTAACTGGGCTTCAGTTCTACTTCATGTTGGCTATTTCAGTACATCATATCCCTAGGATGTAGTCATTTGGGGTTCCAACATAAAGCTTACTAGGGTGTCTTTTTCTTGGCTCTACCTCATTGACAATTTTTATGCTTTCAGTACAGTGATGTCAAGAAGTTCTGCTCATGTGTCTCAACATCTTACCCACTGCTTTTGGAAACTGTAGCTCAGAGAGAAAATCAGTTTAAATTCTGGGCTTACTTCCCTTTGTTTTTCTCCATTCCCTGATCTTGACCCTGCTAATTCTTACTGCCACTGTAGCTCCACTATGCTTTTTTTTTTTTTAAGATTTTTAAATTTATTATTTTTTTGAGGGAGAGAGAGAGAGTATGAGCAGCGGGGAGAGGGAGAAGGAGGCTCCCTGCTGAGCAGGAAGCCCAATGTGGGATGTGGGGCTTGATCCCAGGACCCTGGGACCATGACCTGAGCCAAAGGTAGACGCTTAACTGACTGAGCCACCTAGGCACCCTACTCCACTTTGCCTTAAAGCATATATTGTTTTATCAACTATTCTAGTTGCTCTCATCAAGAGGATTGTTCCAAAACATGCTAGTCCTTTATTGCCAGTGTAGGGGCAGAAAAATTTTTCCTTCTTCCCTTCTAGGTTCTTTGGCTAGTCTAATAATTAAATTTAAATAAAACAGATTAACAGAATAAAATTTTGTATGTATGGGAGCCCCATAAATATGAGACTCAAAGAAATGACCAAAGCAGGCAGTGTTCATACCTTTTAGACAAGGAAACAAAATTTGTGAATAAGTGGCAAGACAAAATGGGACTTAGGGTACTAAATTGGTAAAGAAGTAACAAGTTTTATTTATATAGCCTTCTCAGCCCTAACTTTCCTATTCCTGGTGATAAGGACATCTTCTACCCTGCTCTTATAAGGAGAGTATCTTCCACATGAGAGATTTATTTCCTGCTTTCAGAGAGACAAAGGAGGGTCAAAGTGTCCTTCTTGGACTACTTCTTAAGTAACTTTAATTCAAAATAATCAATATGCCAAAATGGCACATTTTGGTGTGGCATATTCTGTACCCTTTCACCAGTAAGAACTAGTAATACCTATAAACAGATTGAATATGGAGTGTAATAGAAGATAAAGTATCAAGGAGGCCTTTAAAGTTTAGGGCCTGTGTAACTGAGGAAGAAATTTTGCCATTTATTATACCAGTGAAAATACTGGATGAAGATCAGGTTTAGGAGTTGAAGATCAAAGTTTATTGTCAAACATTAAATTTGAAATACAGTGTATGTAGTTGAATATACAGATATAGAATTTATGAGAACAATGGGTTGAAATACATTTCAGATATCATATATACAGTTCAGAATCATTACTATAAATGGTAATATAAAGCCACTAAACTAGATGAGACTAAGAGCTGTTATAGATGGAAAAGTCAAGTGATTAAAAGATTGACTCCTAGGAATTCCAATATTTAGAGGTTGGGGTCAAAATCATGAAGAAACAAAGAAAATGAAAAAAGCAGTTTCCAGAGATGTGAGGGGACGAGTAGATGTGTGGAATTAATGTGGACATATCATGTAATGATCTGTTTTAAGTTATAAAATTTCAATTTTATAGATTGAGAAACGTTACTGGATTTGGTAATGTTTTGATCATAGAAGACCTTGGAAAAATATTTCCAGATAAGGAATGGGAAGGATATCATGATTAAAGTATTTTTCAAACAAAGAGGGAAAAGAAGTGCACACAGCACATGCAGACAATATATTTGAGCCATTTTCTATAATGGATCAGACAATTAGGGAGTGTTGGAACTGTTTATAGTGTTTTCTTTTCATTCACTTGGGACATTTTTCAGAAATCATTCTGCTCGGAGGGAAGATGTGGTGATGTCAGAAAGAAAAGGGAACATTTGTAGAAGGAAATTCCATGACTAAATTAGGATGTGAAATGAGGGGCACAAGTGGAGGCTGGCATTAGATAAGACGATGGGTAGATCGCCAGCTGCAAGGGAAGAAAGGGGGTATGTAGATGAGGATGCAGAAGTTATTGGTGCTATGGTGTTGTGAGGTATTAAGCAACACAAAGGTTTATTGCTGCTTGTTTTCCCCCTAATCACCAAAGAAGCAAAGTTTTCTAAGCATGAGAAAAAGGGAGAAGGATTATAACTTTGACGAAAATAAAATATGTGAAAAAGGACTCAAGTGAATGGGAGAGTGGGGTAACTAGGGAAATGTTATAGGAAAATCATGTCAGTCTGGGGGCTCACTCCACATCTGTGATCATAGATCTAATGTGAGACAAATTAGCATTGGGGTGAATATTTCTCCAGCACCATTCATCTTCACTGAAGCACATAATTCAGCTTGGATTTGTGTTGAGTTTTTGAAAGAAGAGTTGGCATGGCAGTCTATTTACTGGAGGTGGGAAGATGTACTTAAAAGGATAGACAATGAGATTTAAACCTAGCAAGTACAGCATATGGGGATGCTGATTGACTATGTAAAGTTCATATTCTCTGAAAATTTCCTGAGACCCATTTTATGATTTGGAAAACTTGATAGAAAGAGAGAAAGAGAGATAGAGGAGGAGAGGGAGCGGAGGAGAGAGACAGGGAGAAAGAAAGAGGAAGGAAGAAAGAGATAAGCAAATAAACAATTTTTTTATTGAATCTTCTCTCTGTGCTAGAATAACACTCTTGTTTTTTTTTTTTTTTTTGTATCTTTAATTCATTAAACTCTATGAGGTATTCTTATGTCCATTTCATAGGGACACTGAGACATAGGGATATTATCCAATTCACCCCAAGTCACAACAGCCAACAGGTCCAGAGTCAAGTCTCAAACTCAGACTGTCAAGATCCTGGAGCCAACTTTCTTAAACATCACACTGTTCTCCCAACCCAGCAAAATGGGGAAAATTGGAGCAATCTCTCTAAGTGCCAGATCTCTATAATAAAGGACATTGGTTAAATGCCAGTGTTTAAATGTGGGAGGAGGTGATAATGTTCAGATAAGCTCATTTTTCCTCCTATCTCCTAAAATTGTAACTAGAGAGAAAAGTGAATCCAAGTCCAACTTTTCAACAGAAGTTTCTCTGTTATAAAATATATTTGCTAAATCTTTCCCCTTGTAGTACATGGACTATAGAGTTGTTCTCTGTGATGTATGTGAGAGCATTTTACACTAATTTGTTTCATATTGAGCTCAGAGTTTGAATTTGTTGAAATGGAAGCGTAGCACTTCACATTGTGATGTAATCAGCAACTTTTTTCCCCTCAAGTTTGGTCTCCCACATCTAGTTGTCGTAGTAGTTGTTGATGAAGAGAACATAATACAAATGTTTAATTATGAAAAATACAACTAGAGCCAAATATACCACCTACCAGTGAGAAGGTTCAAGATTGTTCTTAAATATAGATCTTATTTAATGGTTCAGATAAAGAAAAAATAGTTTTATTTTATTTTTTATTTATTATTAACTATTATTTAATAGTTATTGTTTTGGACTGACTGTGTTCCCCCCCAAATCCATATGTTAAAATACTGATCCCCAAATGGGATGGTATTAGGAAGTGAGAACTTTGGATGGTGATCAGTTCATGAGCATGAAACCCTCATGAGTGGGATTAGTGACCATATAAAAGAGACTCCAGAGAGCACTCTTAACTATTCTGTCATCTGAAAACACAGGGAGAAAATGACCATCTATGAACCAGGAAGCAAGTTCTCACCAGGCCAAATCTGCCAGAGCCTCGATCTTGGACTTCTGAGTCTCCAGGGCTGTGAAAAATAAATTTTTGTTGTTTATAAACCATCCAGTCTTTGATAATTGTCATAGAAGCATGAACAAAGACACCCATTAATTATCTGAAGTTTGTTATGATTAAAACAAATACAGTTTCTTGAACTGCCCTGAAAACTTTCCAAAATCTTCCTAAAATGTAAGGTTTTGAGTCATAGAAAGCATTGGGCAAAACATTTTACCTTGTTATGATGATTTTCATAAATGTGATTTAAGGCTTCCTCCTTCTACATAAGATTGATCAATGTCTAGGCAAGAATTTGACATTAGAAAATTTCATTGTTTTAAGTTAATTACCTCTTAACCTTGGAAATTTATCATTCAAATATTTATATTCAAGGTTGTCTACTAACTTGGAAACTACAAAAAAATAAATAAATAAAAGAAAGAACCAAATCTTTTTCTCATTGAATCTATTTTATCAGTAAAAAATTAAATGAAATAGTGCATTTAAAATAAAAATCAGATTTCATACCATTTAATAAATGGTAGTTCCTATCAATTGCCAGTTTTTACTCCCACTGAAATTTAAAATTAATAATTGAACATGCCTATATTACTTGCACGTATGATAAAAGATTTTTGTAAGTCATTAGAAGTATACTTGCAGTTCGTGATGCTGTTTTATGTACACAAGCATATACCTACATTCAGACTTAAATTTAAAAATCTGAAATCTTTGTTTTCAATCCATTGAGGGGGAACATTTCTGGGTGCTCCAACTGCCATTTGTGTCTTCTTACCTTATAAACATGTTGATTGTATTTTAAAGAAGATAAGGTGGGGGCACCTGGGTGGCTCAGTCAGTTAAGCGTTGGTTAAAGGTCAGACTCTTGATTTCGTCTCAGGTCATTATCTCAGGGTCCTGAGATCAAGCTCCCAGCCAGGCTCTGTCTGTTCAGCGGGAAGTCTGCTTCTCTCCCTCTCCTTTTGACCTTCTCCCCCACCAACCCCACCCGGCTCACATGCTCTCTCTCTAAAATAAATAAGTATATCTTTAAAAACAACAACAACAACAACAACAACAGAAGATGAGTTGGAATAACAGCATTACTAAGTAAAATTGCCTGGATTTTGTCATTTTTCTTCAGCAAATTTCTACTTTCCAAGTTCTAGAACTCAGCTGTAAAAACTCAGAAACTTGATTTTTGCCTCCAAACTAAGTGGGAATCAATCTTTCATGTGTGAACACATGCTAACCTCATAAAAATTTTATATATGAGAATTCTAATGTGTTAATTTATAATAAAATGTGTAATTGTTAAATAGATCAGAATATACCGGTATTCTCAGCAGTCATTAGGTGGATGGAAAGCCACGTGATAATTGTTGTTTGTCCTACTAGGCTATAGATTTCATTAAAGCATTGATTATTTACAATTTAACTTTTTACTCCCAGCAACTGTCATTGTACTCAATAGACATACAAGTGTTTGATGAATCAGTGAGTCAATTTGGATATTTTCTTCAACCATCATTTATAATTAAAAGAAAATAGAATTAGCAGGGCACAGTTTATGTAAGCTTTTAATGTAAACATGATATGCAAAATGAAAATCTCACATTACACCAAGATTGTAAATGTCATAGCCTATAAAGTAATTTGTCATAAGAGACCTTCCCCTTTTAAATCAAGCTCTATAATTTGCACCTTTGTTGTATATAGCATATATTTTTATCACATCAACAGCAACCTAGATCGTCCTGATATGGTTGTTATAAAGGCTATTACTGCCAAATTCACAATGAAATCTAAGTTCTAAAAGATATGATGCTAGAATACTGCATGGATAATACAGTATCTGTATATAGAACTACATATATCACAAGACTTTCTAGGCAGTGTCTGCTTTATACTTGTTAAGAAATAGGTCCTTTCTCATAATTTATTTTTTAACCACATGTGCTGAAGAGGTTTTGAGATAAATTAACACCACATTGGAAATGGAATGCACAAATATTCCCATGAGCATAATGTATCACACACCAGAAAAACAGTGCTTACAGATGTGTAACAAATAAGGTTTTTTTCTTTTCCTGTTTGGTCCCAAAATCTTGGCTTCAAACAGCTCTAAATTCACAGCAATAGAAAGAAGAAATGAAAAGAAACATATTATAGGATCTTAAAATTCATAAATTACACATAATGGTTTTCCTATCACATTCAGTAATAATCAGTCTCATTCTAGCTCAAGTGCATGGTTATTAATTTACCTCCAGGGCATCCTAGCTATGAATGTAACTTCCACACCAGGAAAATTAGGTAAGCTAATTATCATTTTGTCTCTAAGTCATTGTTTACTTAGTGGATAAGCTATTTGAAGAGCTTGCTTTTTAAAAAAATGCAGTCTTGTCTAAGAAACTATTTAACCATATGGCTAAGAATTACACTCCATGTATCTTTCATGTTGCACTAAACACAAAACAATTGCGCGTTAGTCCTGAAGCTCAGCCAGCGAGAAGGTAGTATAAAGTCAGGAAGTACATCAGAGCTGGTATCCTCCCTGGTCCCAATAATTGAATAGATATGGGTCCTAGGAAAAGTTCTTTAACCTCTCTTAGCCCCATTCTTCTCATTTGTAAAGTGAAGATATTTAAATCTCTAAACTGTGATCATCATATGAGATAACCTGTGAAAGGGCTTTGTAAAATGCAACACATTATAAAATTTCCAACTGTTAATTTAAATACTATAACCCAATCACCTAGATGTTATTAAAAATAGATTAGCAATCAGCAAATGCAGTGTGCCTGCATGTATTCATTCATCCAGCAGTGATTATACATCACCTACAGTGTGTCAAATAATCTTCAGCATACTGAGCATTTGGTCAAATTATCTGACTTTTTGGGAGGGGTCTATGTTTAGGAGGCGAGATAGACCAAAAAAAAAAGAAAGAAAGAAAAAAATAACTTCAGAGTCAGGGTACAAGAGAATGCAAGAAGGAAGATCTGTCTGACTCAGTGACATTTAATCAAAGCCCTGAATGAGGTGAGGATATTCTATGCAAAAGGAACATTAATCCCAAAGGTCCTAAAGAGAGAATAATTTGGAATATTTTATGAACCATGAAAAGGCCATAAAGTTGGGCTTTGTAGATCAGTGTTTAGATTTTATGCTAAACACTACAAGAAGTAATTGGGGAATTTTGAGTAAGAAGACAACATGGCATGTTTTTGTTATAAAGACCGTGGTGGCTACTGTGTTTAGAGAAGCTTTAAGGGAAGCAAAAGAGGAAATGGGGTGGTTTGGAGGTTGTTGAATTAGGTAGATGATGGATGATGCAACCAGAGCTAGGCAGTGGTGATAGAAGTGATGAGCCAGCAGGCCCACGGAGCCATCATGTGTAGGGGGGTGGGAGTGTGAGGTAAGGCAAGCTGAGGAATAAAGCATGAGTCTTACGCTTTTGGCCAAGCATTTGCAAGGTTGGTAGTGCCATTTACAGAAATGGGTAAACTAAATGGAGGAATTATTCTCCCTTTTGTGTGGAGTGGAAATCAAGGGATATTTGAGATTGTCATCAGAGATATCTAAATGGGAGAATCAAGTTGGCCAAAGTATAAGCGAATCTAGAACTCAGGATGAGTTCAGGACTGGTGATACAAATTTAAGAGTCATCAGTGTACATTCAGGATGTAAATCCTGAGACAGGATGCTGTTTTGGGAGAAGGGAGTGTAAAGACAGAAGAAAAAACTCCAAGAGATAAACACTGGAGAACTTAAATATCTAGACATTAGGGAAAAGAGGACAAATAGTCTTCTGCTTAACAGTTCTAACCATTTATTTTCTAAAGCATGAAGAAAGCATTTATTTTCTAAAGCATGAAGACAGTTCTAACTGTTTATTTTCTAAAGCATTATAAATTAACATGGATAAATTAATAACTGTGTTGGTATTTTACCTATCCCATTTAGCGTTGTTTTACTATTGACCAACTTGTACATCAGCTACTTAACACCATGAAAATTAAATTTATGTGAACTCCATTAATTTGTTGTACCATAATATATTTATAGCAGATTAAAGAATACTTCAAGAATTATTATTTTTATCCCTTTTACCCTGACAAAAATGTATTAAACTTTCTACAGTCCTTAATATCTTCTCTATAAACAAAATATATTCATTATCTCCATGAAATTGCACAATTCTTCCAAAGGCTTATATTATCAATTATTTTTTAAAACTTATTCCAGATGGCATGGAATTAGGAGGATTTGACCTTATTCTTTATTCCTTAACTAAACAGAAGAGTAAATCTAATGAGTATATTTTTGAGTAGCCATTGTGTACAAAGCTCTACAGCTGTCGTTTGGGGTTTTACAAAGAAAATGAAAGATGCAGTTAGTACTAACTCCCAACTTAGGAATTTGCAATTCAATATCTAATAGGAGATTCGTGATAGAACAGGAGGCATGCCTGGAATTTCTGTAGCTAGAGACAGGTGGGGTTAATTAATATGAGAAATAGTTGGGAACAGAAGCTGTTTTTATTTTTTAATTCAAGAAGGCCATTATGAGTGATGACATAGTTTCTCAAATAAGAAATTGTGTAATTAAATATTGGTTGAAAAACCTATAACTAAGTATATGTGGGGTTTTGTGTGTGTGTGTGTTTATTTTTTATGAAAAATACTACCTCACATGCTCTTTATTCCTCAACCTTCTGTGGCCTGACTGGTAACCTCTGTCACATCACTGTAGAAACATTATCCTATTGGAGATCAATTACCTAACATCAGTCTCTCTTGGTTTTTCTCTTACCTTTCTAGTTATTTCTACTTCATCTCCGTACAGGGCTCTATTCCTCCACCTGAATTTTAAATATTTATGTTTCTGAGAGTTCTGTTCTTTAATCTTAATCTCTATATTCACTTTATGGAACTATAGTTTCAAATATCCTATAGACTTGTTTCTCCATATGTATATGCTCTATCTTGTTCTCTTGGCTTCAAGCCCTTTATATGTATATATGGAATGTGTTCACTTGACTCTCTCATGGTCAACATTGACAAGCTGGGATGGAAGTTACCTTTTTCATCCTCTTAACTTCTACTTCTATACTTCTTGCCTCAGTGATTGTAAATGGCCAACCCATCCACACAGATTTTCTGAAAAGATAAAAGATCATTGGTTATTCTTGGTTACTACGATGATTTCTCATCTGATTATCAATCTCCAATCAGAATGTATCATCATTATTTCTTTAAAATTTGTAAATGGCAGTATTGCTATAGAATAATCATGTTCTAATGCTTCAGTCATGAATATGAAATGTGAATTATTTATGTGTTTAGTTTGCACATTAAGATTCTTCAATGCCTTCCTATTGTCTCTATGGTAAAAATGTAACATCTTTTGCAGGACATTTAAGTTCATCTTTAACTGATTGTTTCAAGACTCATGTCTCTATCCTTTACTCCATTTTCCCTATCCAAAACTCATATTGAACTGCATACTGTAAATCCCCCCCCAAATATTCTACATGATTACATCTTTTTAACTTTGCATACTTTCCTCCTGATCAGGAATATCTTTCCTCTGACCCTTTCCTTCTTCATCTAGGTGAGTTTTTCAAGATTATACTCGACCTTTGCTTCCTCTAGAAATTCTTATATAGCCTCCTCCTCCAGGTTGGTTTAGCTCTACCCCAATCTGCACTGTTATAGGAATCTACAATATCTCTATCACATTGATTACAATTGTCTGTTCACTTGTTAGTTTTTCATCTTCACCTATGAACTCCATTGGAATAGAGTTTTGTAAATCTCTATAAATATCAAATACAGCAATAGAAAAATGTTGCAGAAAGAAGGAAGCAAGGAAAGATAATAGTCACAGTAATCTGTTGCAATATTGAAGATATAAACATATATATGGGGACACTGAAAATGTTAGATTGCTACATTTATTATTTAGGTTTTTGTAACCTATTCTAAGTATTTAGCTGGAAAACTGCAGGGGGAAATTGGGGAAAATAATAGAGAGGAAAAAATGAGTAGTTTTGATGGCAGGTAGGAACCCTTTGCCTAACTATGCAGAACTGTGCACCAGCTTCAGATGATGAAGTGAGGAGGCATGTACATAAGATGATAAAGAAACACTGCTAAGCTGGAAACTGAATTAGAGTGCAGTGCATACCCTTCATTTAGAGATTTACTGATTCTTCTACTGTGACAACAATGTGTTTCAGATTTAAAGATGCTTTAGAGATCATTGAATACTATATTTCACAATTCTGGCTGAAAAACAAAACACTTTAGAGTCATTTAAAAAATACCAATGATGGGGGTGCTTGGGTGGCTCAGTAGGTTAAGCAGCCAACTCAGATAATGATTTCAGGGTCATGATGATCTCACGTAGAGCTCCACACTCAGCGTGGAGTTGGTTTGTCCTTCTCCTGTCCTCTCTGTGCCCCTCCAACTCATGTGCACATGCATTCTCTCTCTCTCTCTCAAATAAATAAATAAAATCTTTTTAAATATTACCAATAATGAAGCTCCATTTTAGAACAATTAAACTAGAATCTCCCAGAGTGGAACCTGAGCACTGATATTTGTAAAAAAGTAGCCAAGTGATTAAAATATGCAGCCTGGGGTGAGAACCACTGGTCTGGTATAGCAACATCATTTTACAGTTGAGAAAACTGAGAATATTTATAATATAAACTTTAAAAGCCTTGGTCATCTGATTCCCTGACCCAGAGTCACCAAGAGGAATCAGAGCAGAAGGCTGTTAGATGCAGGCAGAATGATGGCAGATCATGACAGCTGACAGCTTGACGGGCACAGCATTACCACGGGATCTAGTAATGGATGTTCAAGATGGAGGCAGTGACTCATCAAGATAAAAGTAAATTCTCTTTAGTGAACTGTTTTTAAGAAGACAGGGAAGTGTTAATAGTCTTTGAGAAGATTTCTATCAAAAAAATGTTTAAAATAAATGTTTCCTCAGGACCTAAAAGGTAATTTCCACTTTTGGAAAATTCAGTAGGTGTTTTCCCCAGTGGTGCCAGACAAAAATAGCATCATCAGATTATGCCACAGTAATTGAGTGCAGGTCCTCTTTTGTGTAGTGGGAAGTGACTTGGACTCGTATTCAAAACCCCACATTCAGATTCTCACTGTGGCCTGTATTTGTAGCACAATCTTGAAGACATGGCGTAGGCTTTCTTTTAAATTCTCTTTAAGTTTTCTCACTTAAGAACAGGAAAGGTAACAAATAACTAATAGGTTATAATGAAGACAAAGTGGGGCTAAATGTGCCTGGTGTAAATATTTATATCTGTTCCATCCTAAAAAGGATATAAAGAAGCTAAGGAAAAGAATGTGTATCTTACATTTATATTTTTGCATTTTATAGATAGTCTATCTGGATTTTTTACTGCACTTTGTTTTTGTGGTTGTTTTATTGTTTGTAGCTCAAAAATTGGGTCTTGTATGATGTTAAACTTACAAACATTCATTTTAGAATTTATTTTTACAAAGGTCAGAAAGACAAGGTGACAATGTTTTATACTTTAGTGGCAATGATGTCAATTATCATATATAAATATTTTAATTTGAAACTACAATCAGATTTTCAAAATACCTTACCATAAGACTAATTCATAAGTATAGAACTAGGGAGCAGTTGCTTTTATTCTTAACCTCTCATTGAATTTCCATGTGAAGTGAATACAAATATTGTGCTAGGATTAGAAATGCACATGTGATGTTCAATTAGAATAGAGAGGCATATAACTAATAGAAAGAGTAACCTGTCAGTGGAATAAAATTACCCTAATCCTTTCAGGCAAAATTTTCAGTATAATTAAGGTAATTAATTGATAATGTTCTTTTTGCTCAAATCCATACATTGAAATAACTATTTAAGCATGTATTTAGTGTAAGGTATACTTTTATCTCTTCTTATACCCTCTAAAGATTAAATATTCTTTTATATTATAAAATAAGCTGTCTTTCAGATTGAAATGAAGAATATGAGTAGGAAATTACTGTCATATTGAAAGTTGACCAAAACATGTGTTAAAGTTCACATAAAGCCCACATTTGTCTGGATCACCTAATTATTTTGCTAACCAAAATTGTGCATATGCCTGTATGTGTGTATTATTTTGTTTACTTAAAGGGAGTTTATTTTTTTTAAGATTTTATTTATTTATTTGAGAGAGAGAGAGTGCACATGAGTAAGGGGAGGGGTGGAGGGAGAGGGAGAAGCAGGCTCCCCACTGAGCAGGGAGCAAGATGGATGCGGGACTCCATCCCAGGACACTGGGACCGTGACCTGAGCCAAAAGGCAGCCGCTTAACCAACTGAGCAACCCAGGCTCCTTAAAGGGAGTTTCTGACAATGAGGAAATGATACATGTGGGGGTGCTTTCTGATAATGATAACAAATCAAACAACTTTATAAAGCTTACTTTGTGTCATACCTAGTCTAAGTATTTTACATAGGTTATCTCAAAAGAACTCTATGGACTATCTCCATTTGTAGATGAATAAACTGAAGAACAGAGTTTAGGTAACCTGACCAAAGTCATACAGTAAGAAGTAACCCAACTCTGATTTATGTCCAGGCAGTCTGTTTCTATACACCATCCCCTTAACCACAATATGTACAACCTTGAAAATGTAAATGTCCTCTTTAAAATTAGATATGCTATTTTCATTTTAGCACCAAAGCCTGAAATTCTGCTAACTATCCTATGATAAAGTATACATTTTGCCATATATTTAGACATATATTAGATCTATATGTGTTTCATAGAAAAATATGGCTAATTATTTTAAAATATCTGTCAAGTGTCTAAGATGACTTTATAATGGTTGGAGCAAAATACAAATAGAAATAGTCCTAGGCACAATCTGCCAAATCTATTTAAGTTCAAAATTTTATTTGTCACTAAATTAAGCCACAGGCTTTCATGTCAGAAAAACTGAATTAGAATACTGCAAGTTGCTGATGCTATTGATTCTTGAAAACAAATTTCAGACTAGAAAAGTCCTGCTAAAACAACTCAGATTTTGCAAATTCCCAGCAATGCTCGCTTACTACAAGGGTTTTATTTCTCTGGATCATACGCTAACTACAACACTCAGGTCAAAACTAGCTAGCACCTATTTGTGTGTGTCCTGATAACTAAGAAGTATTCTTATATGGTTTTAAATGGTTGGAAAGTAATAAAAAGAAGAATATTTTGTATAATGTGAAAACTCAGATTTTAGGGTCTATAAATAAAGTTTTACTGGAACATAGCCCCATTCATTTATTTATGTGTTGTCTGTGATTACATCCTCACTGCATAGATTTGAGTAGTAATAACAAACACTAAATGGCCTGCAAAGCTTAAAATATTTATTATCTAAATCTTGATGGAAAACATCTACCGCTTTAGACATTGAAATCTTCTTTCTCCGGGTTAAGCTGTGATCCGATTTGCTGCTTATTCAGAAAATGTGCGTATGAATTCTAGTAATTTGTAGATTTTTCAATCTAGGTCTTTGTATCTCTGACCATTTGTCCTTCTGGATCAAAATTAAAACTCAAGGTTTACACATTGGCCTAGATTTTCCCTTGATTACTGTGTTGATTCTGCCAAGTCTAGCATGCATCTGCTACATGACAGGTGCATTGCAGTATCCCCTTCTCCTGTGGCTTCATAGTGACTCTGCTCTTAGCTCTTACTCCTGATTTTGCTCTTAGTTCATACACTCCTTTTCCTCTTAAAATTTTACTTTATATTTTGCAACATAGTTTCCACCATGTGCATTTTATAGACTATACTTCAGTGACTTGATTTCTTTTGTACTGTGGAAGTATATTTGATAAAATATAAGAAATCGACATCAAGCAGGAGCATAGAGCAATTTCAATATATTCCATGATCAAAATGTTTCCTAAATGCATGCATCACATATCCCTTTACCACTAGGTAGCTAATCATTCATTATAGGCTTCTGTTGATTCTGTTGACAATGGGGTCTGGCTGAAGTCTTGCTGGGCTTGAACTCTGTAAAAGTTTGAATGGAGATAACATATTTTTAAGAGCTGTTTTTTTTGTTTTGTTTTTTTAAACTCACATGATCTGGGCTAATGTTTATTAGATGGATAAATGCTCACCAAATGTCAGTTTGGGTGAAAAACTGCTGTTTCATTTCTTAGGGACATCTGATTCAGAAAGACTGGTTGGTGTGCTAAACTCCTGACAGCTCAGAAAAAATACTTGAAACTTTTTGCTCAGAGGTATATATTCTTAGAGCATACTGCTGTCTGCATGTTTCTAATTACCGAAACACTTGTGGAGAAACAAAGGGGTTCCTTGTTTTGATTCTTGTTGTTTTTCATAAAATAATAATTTTGTTTGTGAATCATGTCAGAGAAGATGAGTCTGTGGAAAATGAAGGTTAACGAAGTACTGATTCTCAGTAAACTTAGATCCTACACTTCTGCAGTTTTGCTTTAGAAAAAGAGCAAGGAATATAATACCAGAAGATGTTAAGGAAAAAGTATTGTGGAAAAATAGAATGCTTTTGTAAGTATGACATGACACATCAATAATATTTAAGGCTGAATGGATTAACAGCTTGCTTTCAAAAAGGATTTAACGAAGGTCCGTTCTTAGTTCTGAAGTTTTTCGAGAATAAATACTATTATGTCATATTTAAGTGTGTTATTTTAATTTAAATGACAATGCTGATCTCAGAGCTGTAAAAAAGAATTAAGACTAATGGTGTCAGAGTACAGATCTTCAGAAGAATAGCTAAAAATCAGAGGTGTGATCTAACCGTCTGCTTTAGAGACCTTCTCTGATGTGTGCAGTATCTTTGTGGCATTGTCAGCAAAAACAGAAGCACAAGTGTGAGGAAGAAAGTCTGTTTGTTTGTTTGTTTTTTTCCTTCTTTTTTTTCTTAATGCTTGAATCCAAAATTGCCTGCAGCTTGTCTGAGGAGCTGCAGTTTTGATTGTCACTCTTCCAGTTTCATTGGTCAAGTAAAAAAAGAAGGCAACTTTGTACAACATGTCTTTAAAAATGTACTTGTTTCCTTGAATTGGAAGACTGCAGAAGACTAAAGGATATAACCAAAGACATACAGAATTATTGCTTTGTTATTTTATTTGCTTTTTGGAACTACTTCTAATAGTTTGTCTTTAAATAGGATGCAAGCACAAATAAATTCAACCTTAGGCAGTATAATTAATCATCTTTAGTTTTGCCAGGAGAAAATGATTCCTTCCTTTTTTTTGGTAAGATTTTATTCATTTATTTGAGAGAGAGAGAGCAAGAGCGAGCACGAGCAGGGCGAGGGGCAGAAGGAGAGAGAGAAGCAGACTCCCTGCTCAGTGTGGAGCTCTATGAGGGGCTCTATCCCAGGATCCCAAGATCGGGACTAAGTCAGACGCTCAACCAACTGAGCCATCCAGGTGCCTTGAAAATGATCCCTTTCTTGAACATCCCCTTTTTTTTTTTTTTTTTTTGACATTTCTTATCCTCTCCCCACCATGGTCCTGAACAGAAAAATCATGCTTCTATAAAATTTCCAACATAATCACCTCTCTGTAACAGGTTTCAGGTTGTCTCACCATTTCCCCAGAGTTAGAGAAAACTGTAAAGCAGCTGAGAGCTGCTTTTTAAATCCATTAAAATTTTGTCATCTCACATGAGGCTGGCCTCCTGCTGACTACTGTATTCCCTAGGCACTGCTGTTTGTACTGGGGGCTGATCCCATTGTCCATTGTAGCTACTTGACTCTTAATTAAAATAAACCGGATTCCATATGCCATCCTCTTGAAGGGAGTTTTATCAATTAAAAAAAAAGTTAAAGTGCAACATGGAGTGGACAGAACAAGGGAGCTAGACTGTAGATAATTCTACTCTGTGTGACCGTGGGCAACTTACATTGCCTCAGTGATCATCAAGCATAAAATGAGGGATGCTAATATACAAAAAGGATATAACAAACCTGATAAGATGTTAGAACACAACTAATTAAATGGCCAACAATATGTGAATACTGTCTGATTTTATCCAAAAAATTTATTGTGAATGTTATTATTCAGTTAATTAAAATGTCCAAGTAGAAACTTGGATTTTTTTTTCTATAGGAATTTATTTTATGGGATCCTTCATATAGTTAAAGCTTTTTAATATTTTGAATGATAATTTAATGATCTATATCTTAATAACTTGTCCAGTTACTAGGTGGCTTTTTTATGTTGTTATTGTTCTTTTAATCTTTTCTTCTTTTAGGCAGTAATTAATGTCTGGAAATCAAATAGCTCTATGGAGCCAGAGCAAAACAACAATGTAGCACTCTTAACTACAAAATTCTAAATAAGTCTGAAATTCCCAGAGAACTTAAGTGGACATGCCTGAGGAGTGACTGCCCCATGGCACAGAAACTAAAACCATAAACTGCTGATATCTATTAGCATGGCAACAGAATTGTCTTCTTTGCAATTTCATTCTACTCTGCTCAAAATCTGGTAGAAATGAAATAATAAAGTCTGTTTCCTGATGAAATTGCACAATTTTTTTTGCACAATTGGAATTTTACGTTATATTATTTCTTTTGTGCTTTCAAATTTAAATGAAACAAGACAGATGAAATGTGGAGAAGAGGAAGGAAGAAAAGCAAATGGGAGAAGAAAAAAAGAAAGGGGGAGAGAGAGAGAGAAGGGAGAAAAGTGGAAAAGATGCAGGGAGGTGGAAATAAAGAGAAAAATAAAAGCATTATCCAGAGCGGCTACTCCTTGATAGCTATGTAGAAGGAGGTTCTTTGAAGAACAGAGAATATTGACTGTGTGGTACCAGATGATAAACAGTATTCAGAATTCCAGCAGTTTTGTTGCTGTTTGTTTCTTTCCCTGAATAAGTACATTTCCAAATGCTTGAATGCCAAGTCCCAAAAGGTAATAAAATAGAACCAACTAATGACAGCTGTGAAAAACAAAGCCAGATTAAAATACAGAAACTCAAATAATCAAACCCTCCATATAATTTGAACTTCATTTTTTGGCAGAAGCACAGAAATTCTTTGCCCAAAAGCATAGAAACTTTGAAACAGTAAATTCGGTTGTTTACTTTTTAAACTTGCCACATGGTTTCACTCAAAAAGCTAAGAACCTTGTTTTCTGTTTCACAAGTCAGTAGCAAAGGGGCAAGGGTGGTAGGGGGGTTGGGGAGTATATATCCTTTTCTTAAAGCCTGATTTTGCCCACCTGTGGCCATCCCATTTCTGTTCTTGATTTTCTATTGATTGTCATTATAGACAAGAATAGTGTATTAAAAGCCATAGTTAAAGGTCTAGATGGAAAAATCAATAGGACACATTTTCCAAGTAAAAATCAATAATACTTAAAACAACTTTTCTTCCTTAGAGGCAAATCCTATTGTGGTAAATAACTAAAATTCTACATGTGCTGTGACTGTGTCATGTCTGACTTAATCATGTCCTTTTATATTTATATGAATGGTCATCAGACCAATTAATCCTGACAAGACTAGTTACTGAATAAGAATACACTAATGTGAAAAACACTTGGATAAATGAATTAGCATGAAAGTTATTTTGACTGCAATTATCAGGTATGTATTTTATTGTACAATGACTGCAATATAATCTGAAGGGAAAGTCACTGAAATTTTTTAAAAAGAGTAGCAGCACTGATTTTTTGACACCAGTTAATTGAGTTAATTGGCTTGCTTGTGGCCTTTCAAAACCTTGCTAGTAATCAAGTTAGTTTATGATTGAAGATTAGTGCTAATTCCAGAACAGTGCAAACTCAGTAGCTGTAAGTATAACAACAAAAATGAGATGTACTATTCACTCTGTGAGATACAGTGTGCCAGATGTTTTGTATGCATCATTTTTAATCTTGAAAATAGCCCTACAACTTGCACACATTAAAAGCCTGAGGAATCTGAGATATTAGGGGAAAAACTCACAGAGTAAGGAACAGACTTGAGATTCAAACCTACAACTTTATGTTTCATTATACATTACAAATGCTTCTATAATTTATTAAATCATGGCAGAAGGATGAACCAAAGATTGAAATTATGTACAAGTCATTGCTTAAACTTCTCTGCCTATAAGTTTCATAGAGCAATTATTCTTCAAGTCATTCTGAGATAAATATATAATATACAAATAGGAATTGTCCACCATCAGCTAAATCAGGACTATTTGCCAAGTTTTTAAAATTTTTTTGTTCATTATGTTTTTTATTTCCCATGATATAATTTTATAATTGTATTTAGTATATACCAATGGTTTATGGTATGCATAAGTAAATCTGTTTCTCTGATTTTCTGAGACTGCTCGGGTTTCTGAGAACATCGAACTCATTAATGTATGGGTCTTAGTAAGTCACTGGGGGTCTTCACTTTTCTGACTTGAACTGAAGGCTAGAATAAAAAAGATCATATGCTGGCAGGCTATTCTTCAGGGCAGTTAGCCAGGTCAGTCCAAGGTCATGGACTGTTCAACAGAAATCAGATACATAGAAGATATTAATAAGAATCTAAATCCCTGCCCTGCTTATGTTTGATTTCTTCACTTCTCCCGTCACTTCTCATTCAAATATACTTCATATATACTTCATAAACTCACTTAGGACTGTCCACTTGTATTTTTTTAACTTTAAAGAAATACAGTTTTGTACTTTATAGTTATTTGGTTATTAATTTCATGGGTTCATATTAATATTTTGTCTGAAGGTTTTAAGATTATTCATTTCTTTCACATGTTTAAATATACATCTTTTTTATTATAATCATCCTTATTTTAAATCTTGTTGTTTTAACTTTTAACTTAGATTTTATATAGTATTTTCTAGTTGTTTACCTGTTTAAAATTATTTATCTCAATATTTTTTCTTGTTTTTACTCTAAAGTTTTAATTTTATCTGATCTTTTTTTTTCCGTATTATAATTTTTGTTTGGCTTTTCTCCTTTTCCTCTTGTTTTTCTTTACTGCACGTCCATCTAGATATTTAATATTTCTCCTTTTCTTCTTGTTTTTTTTTTACTACACGTCCATCTAGGTATCTAATATGTATCTTTAATTCAATGTGTCTACAACTTTACTTACTAATTTTCTTCCCCGCTAATCTTCCTAAGGATCATTTCTTCTCGAATTTCATGTTTCAGGGAATCAGTCATCCACAGTAGAATCCGAGGGTTCTTGACTCCTCCTCTTTCTTCCATCCCACATCCAATCTGTTATCAAATTCTGTCAAGTCTACCTTGCTAATGGCTCTACATCTCACAAAAGTAGTTCACCTCCCTTTCTATGCTCTTTTAATAATCACCAACGCTTCTTACCTGGCATGTTAGTTATCAATTTATTGCCTCTCAATTCCAAAGTCATGGTGCATTGCCTTCTCTGTAAAAATGTATCTGGGATCTTCAAATTATTTTATTTTGCCAGTTGGCATGATTGTAAGCTTTTCCAGCAGAAGGTGTTGGACAGACGTTGTGAGAGAAACAGGTTTTTGCTTGCTTATTTTGGTGTGCTAGCATATATGGTTTCTTTATCACCCAATCCTGTAGTTTCATAGTGACCAGCATTTTCTGTGGCACACTTCCTTAAGTGGTTTTGCAGTAGAGTGCTTCAGTAGGACACTGCCAAGTCAACAGCTTTCTCAGCACTATAGAGGACATATTTCCAGCAAGTTCCACAGGAACAACACCATAGTAATTTCTTTGACATGTAATGTTTCAGAACCATGCCCTCCAGTAAAGTCTGTGTCTCAGCTCTGGATGGAAAATGGAGGGGTGGAGGAAGGAATGGGGTCTCCTCCTTGGGCCTTTTATCCCAGCCCTAATGCTACATATATATATATATATATATATATATATATATATATATATATATATTCCCCCCCCCCTTTGGTATTTGTGTCTGCTCCCTCCATTTGCTATTCCTATATTTTGTAAGTTCTCTTTATCTCTTACTAGCCTATTCTCTATTACTCCACTCCTCTGTTGTAGTCAATACTTCTATATATTGAACTTCCCCTGTTCAAATTGCTATGTTGTTTCTCTTTCTTGATTTGTCCGGCTTCATAGATAACTATAATACCAGTCCTTCAGGGCGCCTGGGTGGCTCAGTTGGTTAAGCGGCTGCTTTCGGCTCAGGTCATGATCCTGGAGTCCCTGGATCGAGTCCCGCATCGGGCTCCCTGCTCGGCGGGGAGCCTGCTTCTCCCTCTGACCCTCCCCCCTCTCATGTGCTCTCTCTCTCTCATTCTCTCTCTCTCAAATAAATAAATAAAATCTTTAAAAAAAAAAAAAAATACCAGTCCTTCAATATCCTACCATTCCCACTTTGATTCATTTTCTCTTTTCATTTGGGAAAAAAGTGAAATTGACACAGTTCAGGAGCTTATATCTCTCCTCTGGCATTTTGGAGAGGTTGCCACCTTAGGTTGAAATGCCCTTCTTCCTCCCATGCACCTTCGATCTGGCTAATAATTACCACAGTCACTAAACTCGGCACCTGGGATTCAGCAATGAAAATACTAAAGTCTCTGCCCTCATCAGCTTATATTGTTATGTATGGAAACAGACAACAAACAAAGGTAGATATCTATGTTAAAGGGTAAAAAAAAATGCTATGAGGAAAAAAGTGATGCGAGTTAGAGGAAATATACTGACTGCTTATATGAGGTACTGTATCCCTGGGAATAGGCTGGTTATACTGTGATAACAAGCAGACCCCACATCTCAGAGGTTTACTACAATAAACATTTAATTATGGCTAAAACTCCCTGTCAGTCACAGGGCATGTTGTTTTACCTCGAGGGCTCGGGTTAAGAGCCATTTCTATGCAGACCATCGCAGGCATCTGGTCTGTGGGAAGTGAGATGCGAGCAACAATGTAAAGATTCTCAAAGCTCCTGCTTGGAAGAACATGTGCCACTTATCTTCTCATGTTATTGGACAAAACAAGTCATATGGCCAAACTGAAAGCCAAATCTCCTCCTGGGAGAGTGAATAAATTGTGAACAAAAATACAATCCCACATAGGTAATAAAATCTTTTATGAGAAAGTGCTGTCTGATCAGTGAGACCTGAAATAAGTAAATGAGGGAACTGTGAGGGTATCCAGGGCGAGATCACTCCATATTAGGCACAAAAAGACTACTTGTATTCCTTGTGTTTTAAGTGAAAACACTTTAAGTGCAGAGAGAATGATTCTTTTAATAGTAATTCTCTTGACAGTAATTGCTGTGATATGTCATGTCATGTCTAGTTAGCATGTGAAGAAAATGAATCAGGCACACTTCCTAATACTAATTATTCTAGTGAATGATGATTCAAATAGACAAGAGGATAGGAGCTTCCTTAAGTGCTTATCTGTCTTGAAACTTAATGAAAGTTTTGTGTTTTAAACATAATATCCTAAAAGTCTGTTTTTGTGAAACACTTTCTCAGATATACCTGATTTTGCCACTCCACTGAGAGATTCTTACTAAAACCCTTGTTATTCAGTTGATCCTTTTCTAAAATGAATTTTTCTATGTAGAGAGAGAATTTATGAATCAATACAAACCGAATTTGATTTAATATCTTATACAAATATTTAACTTTGTATAAATGATTTAATGAAAACTATTCATCTATATTTATATCTACATATATAATATAACCATGTTATCTCATATTTGCCATATTTATATTCTGCTTTGGTTATATGAATAAATGTGATCTTTCATTAATCTATATGCTAACTTCTGAGATTTTACATGGCAAAATTTATTTTTAATGTTATATTGATGATTTTTAAAGTAATGAATAATTTATACACAATTGCAGCTATAGCAATCTACAAACCTGGGTAACCACTGTTTATGGCTTATTGTGTGCTCTTATGTTCATGAAAATTTTGAGCATGGTGCTCTTTTAGTGAAAATATTTCACTGTATTTTAATTTTCTTTGTTGGCTTAAATATTACACATTAAAATTTTCTTTGTTGGCTTAAATATTAGAATTCTATTAAAATTAATGCTTTTCAGCAACATTTTTCTATAAAAGTATCCATTGTTCATAACATTTTCATATTTTTTAATTGCTGCCTTTCTAGTTGTACTTGCTTTCATTCTGAACTCCGTAACTTCATTTCCTCTCTTGATTAGAGTTGTCAGCACCTTATCAATATAATATATTTTAAATAACTAAATCTTAGTTTTGTCAATCTTATAGTTATCCAGTTTTCTTAGCACTTAATTTCTGCTTTTAACTTTCATTTTCTATTTCTTCCATTTATTTATTTTCTTTATCCTCAAGTTCAAGCTCAAAAGTGCTACTGGAAGCTCCCAAGGCCTTTTCATAACTTCTTCAATTCCTTCTTCAATTCCTTCATTACTATTTTCTCTTTTTATATAGAAACTGTTGAAGACACCATTTTTTTTCCTGTGGTCACAGAGGCATTCCTTTTAATCATCATGGATTTCAGCAGAGGATTGTAATACAAGAGTAGTTTGAGGAAGAGTCCCATGTACTGTATTGCTTTAATTCAAACTTTGATTTCTTTGTTTCACACAGATCCCTTCTAACTTTTCCATTTTATTGACTGTTATGCCCAGATTCCATCTTAATTTAATCTTGGTCCCCCACTTTTGTTCATGAATTCTCAAAGTGAGAATATAGTAGAAGATAAAGAAAGTGTTTCTAGCCTTTTGCTAGATTGGTACTCAAGATTGGTACATGGGATTTTACTTTCAAGTCAGCTTACATTTTATATGTAAATATATATATAAATATATAAAATTTATAAATATATATATTTATATTATTATACAATTAAAATAGACACAATTTCAGGATACTAAGATTAATAGGGATTTCCAGTGTTACATTATTCCAAATTGGTTAAAATACAAATGCTTGAAAATACGTTCAGATACTGAAATTGAAGAGAAAAAAATACATAATTTCAAATGTGATCCTAAGTCAATACTAAGCCTCTATTCATGTGGAAGTCAATTAATTAGGGAGGTGTTAATTAAACTCTCAGATATTAAATTTGAAAAGCAAAGGAACCCTTGGCTAATAGCATATTTACCTGAGTGTCAGAAGATGTGCCTGCTTCATTGCTCCACAAAAAACACAAGGTTTCCATCTATTCTCAACTTGTGAAGCATTTTTCACACTCAAGTGTACTCCTAAAGTGTTTTTCTTAAACTGTTATTTCAATTTTGGATATTGAATTAAAAAATGGTAAAATATTTGAGAAGTTTTAGTACACATGTCTGAAATATTCCAGTTTAGGAACATGATCCTCATGTAGCTTGTGTTAATACTCTTTCTGAGTCAGCCAATATTGATTCAGAAATATAGCATAGGAGTTTAGGAAGAAACACAGTCACAGATTTGTTAGCATCTCATGTCTCCTTTGTTGACAGCTGATTTTCCTTTTTTTTTTTTAACATTGATCCTACCCCACAGATATGCAAATTGGACATTAGGTTTGTTGCTTTTGTAATGAGATATACTCATTTTCTTCATGTTGGAATACTCTTCTGACTTATTTTCAAAAGTACATATGGCAATAAACTCATCGGTAATATATTATGATTGACCACAGAAGTGCCATTTATTATTTTTTTATTAAACTACTATATAGTTCTAATGATTTGTCTAATAAGTTTATCTAGAATCCATATTAATGGGACTGTACTATCTTCCTTTATCTCTTTCCCAGATGGTTTCTGTAAGTAAAGAAAGTCACCCTTTTTAATTTACTTTTTTTTTTTTTTTTTAAGAGTGCTCCAGAGAACACACAGAATGAGCTGAATAAGAATAAAAGGCAGGGGCACCTGGGTGGCTCAGTCAGTTAAGTGGCTGCCTTCGGCTCAGGTCATGATCCCAGGGTTCTGGGATTGAGCCCTGCATCGGTTTCCCTGCTCAGTGGGGAGTCTGTTTGTCCCTCTCCCTCAGCCCCTTCCCTCCCTCGGCCCCTTTCCTCCCCCACCCCCACCCCCAGCTTGTGCCCTCTCTCCCTCTCTCTCTCTCAAATAAATAAATGAAGTGTTAAAAAAAGAAAAAAGAATAAAAGGAAATGTCTGATGTTGCTCACTGTCTAATGCTTAGCTCTGTGCCTGGGCCATAATAGGCAAACAAAAGACATTTGTTAAATGAATGTTGACTATACACCTCCTTGCATTTTTTTGTACTAAATGTTACTTAAAACTTTTTTACATCTTCTTCTTCCCTTATTTTCATTCTCAGTACATACTGAAACAGTAATAGATAACATTTATTTAGTGATTTTGTGTTGTGTGTGTGTGATCACCAATCCTCATAAGTTTGCTAGGTTTGTATTTCCCCAAAATGTTATAAAAAAAAAAAACTATCAGTGTTAGCAAATAGTTTTTCTCAAGTTATCCAACTAATGAGAATCAGAGTCAGAATTAAAACTGAGTTCTACTTGAGTTCGCTGTCCTCTGCTTCTAAAACTTTTCAACTCAAGTACTAGTAGTAAGAGAGGACATTTATGTTACGTTGCTGTGTAATAATAAAGGGCAGAGATAGGATTTGAAACCATGCAGTACAGCTTTAGAATTTGTTCTCTTAATCATTCTCCTTAAATTCAGGGGGAGAATATGAGCATGCATCACCCAGTGAAAGTAGGTTGATATTTTACCTATAGTACGATGAACTAAGATACACATTCTTTTACTTGTCTATAGGAGCATGCTTGAGGAATATTAGACAAAATAAGTTTGGCTGAATAAAGTCTCATGTCATAGAATGTGGCATTTGTGCTGTGGGCATGAATCTAAATTGTGGTATATAATAGCTGTGTGAAGGAGGACTGAGAAGAAATCCTGGGTACTGAGGCCCAGGGAGATATATGGAAGTGGGAAAGATTTAGAGGCCAAAGAGATATCAATGGATTTATAGCATGTAATGTCTTTGGTCTACACATGAAATGTACGGTATTCACCAGAGCTTTTTGAATGGGGCTAGAGGGGGATGAGGGAGAGAAATGATTAAGAACTGAGTAATGTTACAAGATGTGTTCAGGTCAAAAGCAAACTCCGCCAAAATAGGCACAGCCACATATTTATTATTGTTCCTAATACTTAGTACAAAATCTTACCTTCCATAATTTGTATGCTTTCATATATCAATAATGGTTCTGGCTCCCACAAAAGCTTCAAATAAATGGTGACACTAAAAGATGTTCCCCATTTATTGTGAAGGTTTTCTGATCTTCACTGTAAAACTTATCCACACTATAATGCAGCTTCTTCAGTAAACATCCCAGAGAGAAAGTCAGAGAACACATTAATATATCATTTTGAGGGTAAAAAAAAAAAAGATACGGGGAAATAAGGCCTTGCCCCAAATCATGTAATTATATTGATATTTCTGGTTGAGGATCCAAGATTCTCAACCCATGTTCTTATAGCTAAAATAAAGATTCCACAAACAGGTCAGGCTAGAAGCATACATAACTACACTGATTTGAAAAGCTAATTTGATTGATATTGAGCCAAAATCCAAATTGAAAATTTTGTTTTTTGAAACCTCTGGAGTTTCGAACAAAACCATCTCTTGGGCTAAAATAAGATATATGATTGCTGGTACATAGATCAGGCTTGTTTTCCTATTTCAGTCCTTTTTATCTCACTTTGTTTCTCTACCACTTTGAAAAGAAAGCTGATTTATATTGCTTTAAAAAACCTTACACTTATTTTTCATTAGTTTCTAACTTCTACATTAGGGTTTTTCTATCTTTCTCACATCAGCCACAATTTGTAGACTTTACTCTCCTTGTCTGATGCAATCAGTGTAAATGAAATGGAGAATCGAAAAGTCAATACCTTTCTTATCCAGGAAACACCATCTCATTTTTACTTTCTCCAATTTCTCCTAAGCCATAAGTCTTTGTTCATCAGTGATTAAAAATTTGGAACCATAGTGATTTTAGAAGTATAGACATTTTTCTGTTTAGTGCTCTGTAACAAAGTTTTTCTTGGACCATTATGACAAAATAGTAACTCACTCTAGTTTGTAAGATACTAGTTTGGTTGTATTTTTCGTTTAAAAACTTGCATTCCTTATTTAAACAGAAAATTACAACAGTGTTAAAACTATGTAATGAAATAGATTGGCCTTTAAAATTAATGAAATTCACTTCATATTTTGCTGTATTAAAATATGTTTCTAAATAAGTTTTATGCTTGTTAATACATATATCCTGAATAGAATCTTTAAATGGATAAAAAATATTCAATTGGCCATTGATAAAAATCTCTGGTATTACTGTTCCTGCCAACCTATGATTTCTAAGTATTTTTGCTATGCAGGAAAGATATATACAAAAAGGTTATAATAGATTATTTCTTGGCAGAGATTTTAATTTCTCACCGATTGTTATCTCTTTCTCCCTGTTAGTAATAGAACCCTCCACACCCAGCTTCTAGCAAGTCCCATGGCTAAAGCTAAAAGACCTCCCATAGAGTTACGTATGACCATGTGGAGAAACCCTACTACCAGAATGTAAGCAGATGTGTTGCGTGCAACTTTCATGTTATTTCCATAAAAGGAAACTGCTCGTCACTCATTTCATCCTTCATTCCTTTCCACTGGCTGTGGGCTTGAGACTCCTATAACTGCTACCTTAGACCCAGAGTGGGAAACCATTTTTTGCTGAGAATAGAAATTACTACCAACTTGAGTCCCTGGATAAATGTATGAAGTAGAGCTGCCCTTGATAACTTGCCTACCTGGAAAATTGTGTGAAAGAGAAATAATCTTCTGTATTACTTAAGCTGCATACACTGAAAACTCAGCATTACAGATGAATATGATTATATTGCAAAAGACAAAGTTAAGCATTATAATATTCTTTGTCTCTAAAATAATTCTACTATACCTGTACGCCTGTATACCTGTATGTTTCACAAGCAAAATATCAATGAGCTACTAATTTAAAATGTCAAAAGTTCATATACCTTTATCTCTCTAGAAAAGAGTACTTAGTTGGGAGTGCTCAAAAATGAAATAAACTTAGGTATGATTGTCTTAATATAGGATTATAATCATGGAGAGTTTTATTATAAAATAATAGATACCCATTCAAATGAATTTAAGTAAAATAGGAATGTATTGAAATATGAAAATATGAAGGGATTAATTGCAAGAAATACAATGTGGCCATGATATAAGTGTAAGTTTACAGTTTCTCCATTTTTTTTGTGTGGCTGTGAATCTTTTCATATCTTCTCTCTACATACATTTGTTCAGTTTTCCTCTCTGAAGACTGGCTTCTGAGGCAGGGTGTTTCATTTCTGTTTTCCATAATTTTTACTTGACCGTTCATTTCTTTAGCCATCATTGGCACCAACAATAGTGCCAATAATATGAACACTCTTGATACTAATCTTGACATCTAACTAATTCACTCTTCTATCAACATTCCAGATTCCAAGAAGAAAAACTAATGATTTGCCCATCGCGGATCAGGTGTTCATTCTCAGGTTCCCCAAGCCTCTCCCTTATCTGAAGGGAGGTTGGGTGTGGGTATGTTATCTGGGAAGACAACAACTGGGATCTTTAGCAACAAACTTACAAAAGAATTCATATAGGAAAGAGGGAATTATGTTTTAGGTAAGTCTTCGGTGTTCTAAAGCATAAAGTGTGTCCATGAGGAAAGGAGTACATGTGGATTTAATTATTTCTATCAAGAATAATTATTTAAAATAAGAATTAGGTTTGTGTTTCTCCTATATGGATTGACATTATAGTACTTATGATCAACTGAAGTTTGAAAAAGAGTGTCTAGAGGGAGTTGTCACTATAAAGGTGAGCACCGCAAATAATTTCCGAGAAAAGTATTTACTTAGCAGTTTCAATTATTTAAAAATATTTCCATAGCAGTCATGTGTGTCTTGAAACAGGCCACCTTGACTTGACCTCTTTGATAAATTCATCTTTAGCCATTTTCACCCAGTCATTAAGTCACAGACTCAGAAAATATATTTTAGTTTTACTTGATTTGCTATATCTATTTTTTACAAAAAACAAATAGCCTTGACATATTTTCTGTAATTCATATAGTTCTTCTATGAATCTAAATCATTCAGTTCTTATGATAACCTGTTCTATAACTAAACATTCATCCACTCATTGATTGCAATGTTAATCTAGGATTTCATTTATTTATACATTATTTACCATCTGAAAAAAGTGGGATCATTAGAAAATGAAGTTGCTGGTTGCTGGGCTGGAGAGATATATTTGTGGTACTGATTTTTATACTATTATGTATTCTGTGTGGAGGAAAAGAAATCATTAAGGAATATCAGGATTTTTTTTTCTTTTCATAGTTATTATATCTACTTATAAGTAATAACCAACCTCATTCTTGAGATGAATTTTAGATTGTCAATTTAAAAAACATATTCTAAATTGTAATCGAGTAAGGTATTATATGGATTTTTGAAATGAAACAATTCCACAAGGACATTACTGACAAAACTATTATACTATACGTGAAACTTAAATGGTTGGATCTTTTCATTTGACTTACCAAATATGTAGCTACCTGCTCTTTGTTAAAGTGGATCTACTGATGATTTTTTTTTAAGATAAATAGATCTACAATTACATGTGTTCTGGTCTCCATTACTCTAGCATTCCATTTGGTTAATATACCGTGAAGAATCTTGCACTTCCCTAATAGATCATAGTAATATAGATAGGTCGGAACTTTATTCTAAGGTAGAGAGCACACACAATATATTACCTCTTAACACATTTTAATATTACATATAATTAGAATGTTAGGGGGCACCTGGGTGGCTCAGTCGTTAAGCGTCTGCCTTTGGCTCGGGTTATGATCTCAGGGTCCTGGGATCGAGCCCCACCTCGGGCTCCCTGCTGGGCGGGGAGCCTGCTTCTCCCTCTCCCACTCCCCCTGCTTGTGTTCCCTCTCTCGCTGTGCCTCTCTCTATCAAATAAATAAATTTAAAAAAATGTTAAATGCCACCAACTACACTTTATAAATTACAGCTAATGTACCTCTCACCAAAGAGTTGCTCACCTGCAGAGTAGCCATCATATTTAAAGCCCATTTCCAAGTCTTCGTATGCCCTCAAGGATAAGACAGGCTCAAGTAATGATACTATTGGAACTGCACGTAATCAGCTCCTATAAAAACATCTAGTCCTGATTCCAATTATGTTAATTCATTGGAGCAGGACTGTACATTTCAATCACCAAAAGGTTCAGTGCCTTTCGGAAGCCACTTGGCAGCACAGGCAGTCCCTAGGAAAGTATTTAGCAAATCCTTTTGTGATGCATGAGGGTTTTAAAGTGGTAATAAACCAATCCCTTTACATTGATAAATTTCTCTTAAGTCAATGAGGGCTTTGCTGGGACTGAAGACTGAAAATTTTTCTTCTTCAGTTCAGTCTCCAGAAGAATCTTGGAGAATATATAATAATATAGACATCATTTTCAATGTCTGGATCCACTAGAGGGCAAGGGGATCATAATTCACAGTAAAACAACAGTTTAAATCTGAGCCACATAATTTCAGTCCCTTAGAAATGCTAGTGGTATTTTTTCTGCTGCAGTTTGTATTTAAATGTGTCACTGCTGCATTTCTGTACACTTAATAGAGCACTGAAGACACATTTATTGTGTGGTGGAAAAGGATACATTACAATATTTTTGCTCTATCAGTAAAGCTCCTTTTGTAATAAAGAGGTTTATTTTTAAGTCCATAGCAGAGTCTATAGCATAGAATTCTACTGAAGCAGAAGCACAATTATATTTGGGCACCCAGAAAGGATATACCTGGTAGAACTATAAGCTTAGTATGAGTAGTAACTTACTGTCTGATGTAATTCCTTGTTGTGGAATAAATGGAAATTTTACTTAGAATTTTTTTTTCTTTTTCTAAACACAAAACCATTTATTAGTGACTAAATATACCCAATATTGTCAGAGAAATATATTCTGAGGTGAGCAGCAATTGTAAAATATAGAATGCCATGAAAAAGTATATTAAAGTTTATAATTCCAAAAGCATGACTTAATTAAGAATTGTAGTCTGCAGCAGTTATTTAGCAAACCTTGACTTTTTTCAATTTTCCAGACTGATGGTGCATTGCAGTAGGGAAAGTCTGGCAATGGTTGTCCTACTGACTTTGAAATTCTTATAGCATTGTTAATATTTTTAAAATAGTTTAAATATTCCAATTTTTAAAAAATAGGGATTTAAAATATATGATCCAAAATATATTAGGCAAAAGTTTTTATGTGTGTAAATTCTCAGTACCCTACATGTGTAATATTACCTTGCTAGATTATAGGACCTTT
The DNA here is from genome assembly GCF_002201575.2 of Neomonachus schauinslandi. Classification (NCBI taxonomy): domain Eukaryota; kingdom Metazoa; phylum Chordata; class Mammalia; order Carnivora; family Phocidae; genus Neomonachus; species Neomonachus schauinslandi. Next base: position 32,757,829 of record NC_058407.1, read on the forward strand.
ATTCAATGTTTTAAAAGAATCGATAAATAATGGCTTGAAGATTTAAATGAGACCAGGTCTTAACTTAAATATTAATTCGTCCTTTGATCTGATTCTTGGTAAAGGATAAGCTTAAAGATATCCAATCTTATTTTATATAGAAAGTACATTTTGTTAGGTGGGCTTACACTAACATCTATGTGCTCTGCTGTCTTCTAATGAAAATGTTATATGCACACACCCACCCTCACACATTCATTGAGATTTTAAATCCTTTCAATCCTAGAATACATAAAGTCAGAAATCATTATCTAATATCTAAGTAAACTGATTGAGTTCAAAATGTCTTATAAACACCCTGTATTAAAGATCTTCTGGTAATAACAAGAAATGAAATGTTCAATGATATTTTACTTCTCCCGTCAAGGAGCTTAGAACCAATTGAGTGAACAGAATCCATATATAGATCATTTCAATAGAGTATAAAACTGTTACATAAAGGTATTTTTTTTTTAAATTATAGACAGGGGCACCTGGGTCGCTAAGTTGGTTATGCATCTGTCTTCAGCTCAGGTCAGGATCTCAGGGTCCTGGGATTGATTGAGCCCCCTGTGGGACTCCCTGCTCAGCGGGGAGTGGGCCTCTTCCTCTCCCTTTGCCCCTCCCCCTGCTCGTGCTCTCTCTCTCTTGCTCACTCTCTCTTAAATTGCATATGTTAATTTCCTAGTTAAGTGTAGCAGGACCTACCATAGGAAAGCCCCAGATAAAATTATAATAGATTTTTTAAAAATCACACATTGAAATCAAGGACTACAAATTTCAGAAGGATACATAGAAAAAAAAAGTTATAGTGGAGAACAATTTTAAAACATAAGAAATTGGTAGCATTTACAATTTAAACTTTTGAGTAGGGATATTAAATTTGCCAAAATTAATGAACTCCACAATATAACTCACAATTGAATTAAAACACTAAAGTTCGGCAAGTATATGTGTGTTTGGTTTAGTATCCCCAGCTCACATAAAAATGCCTAGTAATGAGTACTCAATATATCTCAAATAATTAATGTCTTTCACATGGCAGTACTCTCTCATAGGTCCTGGTGATCTAGCTAAACACGCAATTTCCCCTCCCTCTAGCTACCCATGCATTCTTCTCTTATTGAAAATTATATATTTTCTTTCTATTGGAGAAAAAGATAATTTTGGACAAAATAGATTTGAACAAAATAGATTTTTAGAACAAGAGTCATATATATAGATAGACATTTCATCTGAAAGATTTAGACATTGTCATCTCTAATGCACAGCTAACATTATTTTAAAGAAATAAAAACTGATAGAAAAAAAGGAGAAGTTGACAAACCCATCCTTACAGTAAAAAATTTAAATAATTTTCTCCAAATAATAGGGAGTTAAAACAAGTAAAAATATTGAGGATACAGAGTATTCACACAGTACATCTACATCACAATATATACAATATTGCAGAAAACAATTGGTGATTACCTTACATTCTCAAGATCTCATTCACATTAAATAACTATTAACATCAGAATAGATTTTGCTGATAAAATTTCATTAGAGGGTCAGCTAATTTTCCATTTAAGGAATATCTGGTATTCTTCCAACCTAGAATTTATTTGCCCTTCATTCAGTAAAATATCTTTTATCATTCTGCGTAACTGTACATATCAGGTGGAGGTAGTAACTCAGCTCAAGGTTGTAACATGTGACCTAGACTGAAGATAATCAGTGTATCCCATATTGCAATTAAACCCAAGTAGAATTTTCTAGGAATTCTGTTTTGTTGTTTTGTTTTGTTTTGTTTTTAGAGATAGAGAAAGACAAAGTGCAAACAGGGAGAGGGGAAAAGGCAGAGGGAGAGGGAGAGAGAGAATCTTAAGCAGACTCCACGCCCAGCATGGAGCCCAAGCAGGGTTCAATCTCACCACCCTGAGATCATGACCTGAGCCAAAATCAAAAATTGGACACTTAACCCACTGAGCCATCCAGGTGCCAAAATTTTCTAGGATTTCTAGAAAACACAATCTCTTAAAGGTAGGCATAGACTTAATTGAAAGTTGAATGTATATGAAACGGTGTAAAATTAAGAGGAAAATCAGGTTTTATTAACCAATATCACTTGAAACCTTGATTAATTTACATAAAAACCTGGTTGTCTCTGGATTTTTGAATTTTGTGAAGCAAAAAATTCCCTGGTTCCTTAAAAGAGTTTGATTTAAGTTTGAGTTAATTTTAACTTTTTAAATAAATCCTAATTGATGATACATGGAATTATCAAAGTAGTTGTATCAGATAGTTTTTGCTGTACAAAATTACCTCAAAAAATAGTGACTTAAAGTGAGAATAATTTGTTCTTTCTCATGATTCTTTGGGTGGCCAGACAGTTCTCTGTTCTCACCTGGGCTTATGCATAGGGCTTGCAATCAGCTGGTGTGTCAGCAGGGGAATGGCAGCACCTGGAATGGTTGGGATGCTTGAGTCAGCAGTTCTTCCACAGGTCTCTCATCTTTCATCACAGCATAGGTCCAAGGTTGTCAACAAGAAGAGAGGGCAAGCCTCAATGAACAATTGCTTTGAAAGTCTTAGTTTGTGTCACCTTAGCTACATCCCACTGGTCAAATGAATTCATATGGTTAAGTCCAAATTTTTGGCATATAAATACAGACTTCACCTCTTGATTGCAGGAGTTACAAAGTCATACTCTGAAGAGTGTACATACAGGGATGGGAGAAATGTGTAACCATTTTTGCGATCTACCATAGTGGGTTTTAGGCAAACATCAGAAGTGAAAAAAAGAATATTTGCAGAGAGCAAAATAGAATGTAAAGTGGCCAGTGCTGCATAAAATGTGTCACTTGCTAGACTCATGAAATTATATAAAAATGAGATGCCTTTGTTGGCATCTTATATTTCATTTTCTCAAGAGTAGTTGGAGTCCATTTGTACTACCTTGAATGATTGACTCAATAGATTGAATTATAATGGTTGTGTCTGGAACTTTGAGATCTAGAAGTAGCTTTCATCGCCATGTTCTCATAGTATTAAGCAGACATCAGATATTACCCACCTTCTTCCCATAATACAGTGCATGCCAGTGAGTATTTATTGAATAAATTAGGTAAATTTTTATGTCAGCCAATATACAAGAACACCAAAATAATGATTTACTCAGATGAAAACCAAGTTATTCTGGTGTCTAACCATAGCTATTTACCATTTTTCTTGGTATGGCTACTTGGAAAATACGTTTTGGTTGACTATTGCCCACTCTCACTTTTTTTTTAATTAGCAACAATTTTTTTAAATTTCAATTTTAGTTAGTTAACACAGTGTTATTAATATTAATATATATTATTATTTATTTTTATATTTGTAAAAATATTTTATATTTATTTTTTGTAAATATTTATATATAAATATATAATGAAATAATATATATATTATATATATTATATATAAATATTAGTTTCAGGTATAGAGTATAGTGATTCAACACTTCCGTACATCACCTGGTGCTCATCACAACAAGTGCATTCCTTAATCTCTATCATCTATTTAACCACCTCCCACCCAACTCCCTTCTGGTAACAGTTTTTTCTCTGTATAAAGAAACTGTTTCTTGGTTTGCCTCCCTCTCTCTTTCTGCTCATTCGTTTTGTTTCTTAAATTCCACATATGAATGAAATCATATAGTATTTGTCTTTCTCTGACTTATTTTGCTTAGCAGTATACTCTCTAGCTCCATCCATATCATTGCAAATGGCAAGATTTCGTTCTTTTTTATGGCAGAGTAATATTCCATGGTGTGTGTGTGTGTGTGTGTGTGTGTGTGTGTGTGTGTGTATGTACACACACACCACATCTTTATCCATTCATCAGTCCATGGATACTTGGGCTGTTTACATAATTTGGCTATTGTACATAATGCTTTTGTAAACATTGGGGTGCATATATCCCTTTGAATTACTATTTTTTTATTCTTTGGGTAAATACCTACTAGTGATATTTCTGGATCCTGGGTATTTCTATTTTTAACTTTTTGAAGAACCTCCATACTATTTTCCACAGTGGCTGAACCAATTTGAATTCCCATGAACAATGCAAGAGCGTTCCTTTTTCTACACATCCTTGCCAACATTTATTTCCTGTTTTTAATTTTAGCCATTTTGACAGGTGTGAGGTGGTATCTCGTGGTTTTGATTTTTATGTCCCTGATGATGAGTGATGAGCATTTTTTCATGTGTCTGTTAGCCATTTGTATGTCTTCTTTGCAGAAACATCTGTTCATGTCTTCTGCCCATTTCTTAACTGTATTATTTATTTTTTGGGTGTTGATTTTGATGAATTCGTTATAGATTCTGGATATTAGTCCCTTATAAGATATGTCATTTACAAATACCTTCTCCCATTCTATAGGTTGCCTTTTAGTTTTGTTGATTGTTCCTGTTTTGATTACTACAGCTTTGTAATATAACTTGAGTTCTGGAATTGTGCCTCCAGTTTTGCTTTCCTTTTCCAAGGTTGCTTTGGCTGTTTGAGGTCTTTTGTGGTTCCATACAAATTTTAGGATTTTTTTTTCCCAGCTCTGTGAAAAATGCTGTTGGTATTTTGATAGGGATTGAATTAAATCTGTAGATACTTTGGTTAGTCTAAACACTTTAACAGTATTTGTTCTTCCAATCTATGTGCATGAAATGTCTCCATTTCTTTGTGTCATCTTCAATTTCTTTCATTAATGTTTTATAGTTTTCAGAGTATAGGTCTTTTACCTCTTTGGTCATGTTTATTCCTAGGTATCTTTTATTGTGTGCAATTCTAAATGGGATATATATATACACATATATATATATATATATATCTGTACTTTTTCTCTTCAACTTGCTTCTAAACTAAACTCATGAGACACGAAAAAATGTTATTTATGTAGTTTTAAATAAAACTAATTGGGACATCACTAAATATATAGATTGAAAAACAGAAATCCTTTTCTTTTGGAAAATTCTGATAATTGCAGAATAATACCCAAGAGAATGTTAAGTATAAGCATTACCTATTTTGACTAGAGAAAAGTTACTAGAGTCACTGGACAGTGTTGTTTTGAACTTCCTGATGTGGTTAGATTTTTCTTTTGAAAATAAGTGTACAAGGCCACAGCTGTCAAGAAGAATGAAATGTAGAAAGTGTCTGCCATATAGATTTGGTGCAGGATCATAAAATATTGAATTGTAAAATTTTAAAACAGATTTATGAGAGAAATGCTTCCATGCAATTCCACAGCCCTGAATACCTGAAAAACTTGCTGAGATTTTAAAGTTTGCAGATTTAAGAAGGTATAGAGGATAGGAATAGAAATTATTACCAAGATTTCACTTTATTGCTTGCTGAATATTGTTTGCTGTCTGAAAAATGCGTTGACACAGGTGACTGATTTTTACCACAGAGCATTTCCTCAATAATGGTCCCATGCTACATTGAAGTGATTTAAAACTGATAACTCTGAAAATATTAATGAGAAAAAATGTATTTAATGTTGCTTATAATTTTGCATTTAAACATTATATAAATGACACATGAGTGACCTCAATGAAAAAAATTTTAATATTTCAGGAATAAATAGTGAGTCCCTGTTTATATCCATCATCCTAGGCTAATACTCAGAGGTAAGCACTGCTAAATATTGTTTCACCCAATTAGAGATTTCCTTTGTATTTATAAACATCAAACATCTATATTTTGGGGGCACCTGGGTGGCTCAGTTGGTTAAGCGACTGCCTTTGGCTCAGGTCATGATCCTGGAGTCCCAGGATCGAGTCCCGCATCGGGCTCCCTGCTCGGCGGGGAGTCTGCTTCTCTCTCTGACCCTCCCCCTCTCATGCTCTCTCTCTCTCTCTCTCTCTCTCATTCTCTCTCTCAAATAAATAAATAAAATCTTAAAAAAATCTATATTTTCTATATCATATATATGTAATACATTTATAAACTACAAATACGTGATATATTAATGTCATGTATTATATAAATTTATGGGTATGGTTTTGTTCAGAAGTACATATAGGATCATATGTTTAATATTTGGTAACTTGAATTTTTAAAAAAATTATGAGGTACAACATCCAGAAGAATGCAGAAATTATAATTGATTACTCAGTGATTGAATAACCACCACCAAATTCAGGATATAGTATATTAGTAGCATGTGAGAAATTCCTATCTATTCCCTCTTCCAGTGAATCCATGCTCCCTTCTTAAATCATGATCATGACTTCTAGTACCGTAGATTAGATATTGCATGTATTTTTAATTAAATTGATAATTTCATATGTGGTTGCATTCATAGACATGATATAGGGGAGGTTAAATATCATTTTATGTATGCCATTCATTAATTTTCAATGATAATAAAAATGTAACATAATCCATTTTACTATTGATGAACTTTGGGTTGAAAGAACAATACTATGAACATTCTTTTTTTTTTTTTTAATAATATGAACATTCTTGTAATGTTTTTGGTACACACAGACTTCCTGTGTGTTTTGTTGACTGATATATAGGAGTAGAACTGCTGAGTCACAGCATATACATATGTGCATCTCTAGTAGCTAAGGCCCAAGAGTTTTCCAAAACAGTATTATCAGTTTGAATTTCCAACAGCAACACAGAAGGTATGCTAATTTATATTGTTGCCCACATTTGATATTGCCATTTCTAAAAATTTTATACATTCTGATCTTTATGCAATAGTACATAATTTTAGTTTTCATTTTAATTTCCTAATGAATAATGAGCATTTTATAATGAGATTGAGCATTTTAAAATATATTTAGTGACCATTTGTATATTCTTTTTTGAATTCCTGTTTGTGTCTATTTTCCAGTTTTAATAAGGTTATTGTTGATTTGTGAAAACTCAATCGTATTGTTAATATGAACCCTCTGTCAGTTATGAATATCTTCTTCCATTTGGGGGTTTATTTTCCATTCATACATGGTTTCTTTTGATAAGCAGACATCTTACCTCTAATGTAGTCAACATGCTTGTTGTTTTCCTTATCTTCTCTAATCCAAGTACATGAACATGACTTTTTAAAAGAATCTACAATCTTAATTATCATTTACAGTTAGCTTTAAAAATCCACATATAATTTATTTAATTTTATTATTTCTATTGAGATAAACTTCACATAACAAAAATTTACCTATAAAAGTATACGATTCAGTGGCTTTTAGTATATTCACAAAGTTGTAATTCCAGAATATTTCCATCAACCAAAACCAAAGCCAAAACCAAAACAAAACAGGAACCCATTAGCAGTCATTCCTCATTTTCTCCTCCCTGGCAACCCCTTGCATCACTAAATTATTTCCTGTGTCATGGATTTGTCTAATCTGGACATTTCCTATAAATAGAATCATACAATAATTCACCTTTTGTGTCTGGCTTCTTCCATTTAGCATAATAAATTCAAAATTCATCCATGTTGTGGTATGTCTTATTATGCCATTCTTATTGTGGTTCAGTATTATTCCTTTTTGTGGGTATACTACATTTTGTTTATCCATTCATCAATTAGTGGACATTGTTCTTTCTACTTTTGGCAGTTATGAATAATAAGGCTATGAACATTTCTGTACAAGTTTTATGTTTACATATGTTTTCAATTCTCTTGGGTATATACCTAGAATTTCTGGGTCATAGGGTAAGTCTACGTTTAACTTTTTGAAGACTGCCAAAGTGTTGCCAAGAGAGCAATGATGTGATGAGCAATGTAATCTAAGATAGAAAGGGAAAGAAAGACAAAACCAAAAAGTTGAATGTCTAATGAGGTTGAATGAAGTCCCTAATGTCAAATTTGTAGTAACTGGTATAATTAGGTCTCCTGACCCCTTTACAAGTATCCTAAAATAACACTATTAATTTCAACTTAATTTGAAAATCCTATTTGTCTTTGGGCAAATGCTAGAGCTAGCAGCCCTTAATTCCATCAATACACAGAATAGTATTTTATCATGTTATACTCCAGCCCAAGGCATTTCACTATTGATAAATTCAGTATTCTAACTTTTTCACATTTCTTTGACCCTGTCCTGTTAGAGTTTCTTTCCATGTGGTGTCAGCAGGCAAAATTGAAAAGGCAGTATATATTCATGTACACTTGGTCAGTTGTAATGGTCGTGAGCATACCAACAAGGGAAATGACATGAGAGACAAATGCCCAAGATGTTCTTCAGCTTTTAGGTTGAACAAATTCCTTTTTCATCCATGTCTCAAATTCTTATCTATATAATTTCATAGCACTTCATTTATAACAGAATTTCTTATCTCCATATTGATTTTTCCTCTTTTGTAGTCATAATAATGACAGAACTATACACTTCCTTTTCTTGTTGTTCCCATTTTATTCTTGTATTCTTAAGTAGTTTATAAAATACGTTTTTCATGACCCAAACAGGTTGATGACAGAATCTTTTACTGACCGAATACATATTATTTTATCAAAATTGTTTTTAATTAAAATGTGCAAAATATTCCAAACAAATATGACCATATGTAGAGCCACTGGCAAGTTTCTTTACTCATATATTATTTAACCTAATCATTTCTCCTTATTTAAATGTTACCTTCCCTCAGCAATCAAGGATATCTTTGAATTACAAATTATTTTCCCTTTTTTGTGGGCGTTATATGTTTCCTTTTGCTTTCACCAGACATTCTTTGCTGATTTGCTGATTACCTGCCTATCTTTCTGACTTTATCATAGCAGTCCTATTCCCAGCGAAGCATGGTTGCTTATAGAGTTTTTGCAATACTTCATTCGGTTTCTTCCGTCAGCTACAGAAAAGCAATCAAATCAGTGCTGCCACCGTCTCTCCTCATACATTCCTATCAGAGATCAGTGCTTCACCTCAGAATTCTTGAAGCTTAGTGTTATAGGCAGTCTGAAATAACCCTCCATTTATTTTAGAGCTTCTACTTTAAAATATTTGACATACTTCTATTTAATCTTTATCCAATCAAAATAACTCCAGTGAATATTTACATAGTTAGTTATACTCTTCATGGGTTTAACTTGAGAATTAATGATGAATATTCAAAGCAGTCCTATGGGGATATAAAATACTTGCCTATGGTAAGTAAAGCTATCTTTTGAATAATTAAAAATGAGATAAAATTGATCAGGGATAAACAAAAATGGGTGAACCATAAATGACATATATTTGAAAAAAAGAATTATAACTACATATTAAATTGAATGAAATGAATGTCAGAAATCATATGTCTAACAGAGCCTATCATTAGTTGATCCACTAGCCAGCACCAGAGGCCAGTTAGAGGAGACAAGGGATCAAAGAATCTTTATAGTCTTGATGTTACTAAATTTTCTATTCTAGTGTTGGGATATTTTAAGTTATTGATTCCAGTCAAAACTAAAATTAAACATTGATACATATTAACAGCTATTCAATTCCTATTATGCAATGTTATTCAGAAATTTCCCCCTGACACACTGGGAACTTTTATATGAGCATATAATATACAAACATACATTATGAGCAAGTCTTATGCCAAATGATAATAAAATAATTCTGGGTGTCTTAGTCATTTGGGTCTTCAGTAAAAAAATACCAAAGACTGGGTAGCTTAAATGACAAACTTTTATTTCTCACAGTTCTGGAGGCTGGGAATTCAAAGATCAAGGTGCTGGTAGACTTGGTGTCTTTTGAGAGACCACTTCCTGGTTTATAGATGCCCTTCTTTTCCTGTATCTTTACACAGTAAGAGGAGAATAAGAGAGCTCTGTGGAGTCCTTTTTTTTTTTTTTTTTTTTAAGATTATTTGAGAGAGAGAGGGAGCTTGTGCATAGGAGGGAGAGGCACAAGGAGAGGGAGACAGAATCCCAAGCAGACTCCGTGGTGAACATGGGGCTTGATCTCATGACCCTGAGATCAGGACCCTGAGATCACAACCCTGAGGTCACGACCTAAGTGGAAACCAAGAGTCAGATGCTTAACCCACTGTGCCACCCAGGTGCTCCTGTGGGTTCGTTTTTATAAGAGCACTGATCTCATTCATAAGGGCTCCATCCTTAAGAACTAATCACCTTCCAAAGGCCGCACCTCCTAATACCATCACTTTGGGGGTTAGGATTTCAGCATAACACTTTGGGGAGGACATAGATATTCAGTTCATTGCACTAAGTGATTAGCAGTGGATCAGTTTTGAGGTTCAAAAACTTAGATCCTTTTTTAACCCTTTATTTCATCCAATCAAATAAATATATTATTAGTATGATTTTGGCTGCCTCTATTTGTATTTTCCTAAATCATTGATAGGTTTGCTTTGTGTTTTCTCTTTCTGTTTCACCTAAACTGTCTTGGTAATCCACAGAAAACATTTGCTTTTCTGTCCATCAACAATGACCCAAAAACAAAAAATAGAAAATACTTTTACAAAGTTCTCATACTGATAGATTTTTTCTTTTTAATTTTTTTATTTGAGTATAGTTGACACACAATGTTGCATTAGTTTCAGGTGTACAACATAGTGATTCAACTTTTCCTTAGATTATACTATGCTTACCACAAGTGTAGCTACCATCCTGTCACCATACAAGGCTGTTGCAATATCATTTACAATATATTCCCTATACTGTGCCTTCTATTACCATGATTTATTCATTCCTTATCTCCCACTGTCCTTCACATATTTTGCCCATCCCCCATTCCTCTCCCTTCTGACAACCATCAGTTTATTCTCTACAATTATAGGTCTGATTCTGCTTTTTGTTTGTTTGTTAATAGCTATTTTCAAGTTCATCTGCTTTAGATGATTCTGAGAGTCTTGTGATGAAATAGTATTAAAGAATACACTGCTTAATGTGCTATGTAAATTAATACATAAAAACAACAATCTAAGTCTACTTTAATTATTTTGAAATATGTCCTTTATTATCAGATGAATTTTTATAAAAAACCAAAATATCATTGTATACTAAGTAAAGCAAAATAATTTTGGTTGATGACATTGTGCAATAGAGAGCAGAGTAGACCAAAGGATGAAGGAACTGGAACTCAATTTGAGACAAAAAGGGCCAAAGTGATTATTAGATTCTCAAATTGTTCTTTCTTTAAAATATTTCTATCTGCCAAATAAAGAATCTTTTCCATCCTCTTACATTGTATTGCACTATAATGGGGAGATTTTTTTATAGCTCTCAAAGAGTTTAGTATGAAGATTTGGAAAAAGAAAATCAATAATTGAATGTCACTGATGAGTGTTTTAATAGAAGTATGGCTATAGCAAAGGAATAAATTGGAATATGGGCTTCAGGACCTAGAGAAAAACACATTTTCATAATATACAATATGCTTAAGGAAAAAGTTCTTTAATATGGTCTTTGTATTCATTTTCGTGTTCATATTTAGTTTCTATAGTCAGATTTCTTGGGCATTAATCCTTGTTCCTTTTCTTATAGAGCTGTTACTTGATGCAAATAACTAGACTCTTTATTAATTTCTTAATCTGCAAAATGGGGACAAAAATTTTACTGAGGTCATAGAATTGTATGCAGGCTGATTTTATTGACATATCATAAACCTTTAGAATAGCCTGGTATCTAAAGCACTTGATAAATGTTGGATGTGTGTCCTACTTAGCATGTATCCCCAGCTCTTAAAGCAGTACTTTGCACAAAGCAGATGCTTAATTAATATCAGTTGACAGAGTAAATTAAATGAATGAATGCCCCAAAATAAAATTTTAAAGTAGAGAAAGCTTAATATCTTTTTGCCTCTAACTAAACCAAATCACTCATTTCAGAATCATTTTGAAAATTTTGGCACTTCCCAGCTACTGGCCACATCTACTCAGGGACTCCTGTAACCACCAAATTCAAAGACTTCATCCATGTGCTATATCTATCCTAATTGGTTCTAATATAATATACCAAAATTTTACCTGATAAGTAAAAAACTGACCTATACATTTTAACCTTCATAGGAGTTTCACATTTAAAAAGAGTTATGTAACTTTTTCAACTCCTAAGGTGGAAGCAGGTAACATAGAAGAGAATTGAAAATTGTTGGATATGTTGATCAAAAATGTCTTACACAGTGGTTAAACTCTAAAAAAGTCACCTGTGAGGAAGGTGATGAGCTACTATAATTGGTGACTACCTACTAAATTTATGACTGTAATAGGTAAAGGAATAATTTTCTTTTTTTAAAGATTTTTTTTATTTATTCATTTATCAGAGATAGAGAGAGAGCACAAGTAGGCAGAGCAGCAGGCAGAGGGAGAGGGAAAAGTGGGCTCTCCGAGGAGCAGGGAGCCCAATGTGGGGCTCGATCCCAGTACCCTGGGATCATGACCTGAGCCAAAGGCAGACGCTTAACTAACTGATTGAACCACCCAGGCGCCCAGGAAATATTTTCTGACAGTAAGGGAGTGAAAGTCATCTTATTAGAAGTTTGGAAGGAAGAATGGCTTCTGGACAGATTAAAAAAATGAATGTCTACTAAATGTAATTCAATTATAAGAGGCATGAAATTTCAATAGGCTCATTTAATATTTCATTTGTATATTTGTAGAGATTGCCTTGGACAATTAATGTTCTAGGACCTCACAAACAAATATTAGTAAAACTTGAGCAAAGGCACACAGAGATAAAAACACAAAAATCCCAGTAGCCCTACTCAAGGAACTTTTCAAGATAGTATCTTGAATTACAAGAATTAAAGAAAACTCTAAGTGATATCCAGAGGAAGAAAACAAGAGTGAGAAAACTCTTTTGAGAAAAGAATTGAAATAACCTCTTCCTTTTTTAAACTGGTAGGTTCAAAATAAATGCATTCTGTTAGCATAAAGGGAAGATTAAGACTCTGGGGTTCCCTTTGTCCTATGGGAAAGATGGAATATTCTTGCAACACCCCTAATTGGTAATCTAAAGCATTATATGAAATGGTTCTTTGGAGGGAAACAATATATTTAATATCCAGATGATAATGCTGTGGTAGACAGAGTTCTAAAGATATTTCCCAAGATTCCCATTTCTGATTTTGCAATCAAACCCTCATTTAGGTTCTGATGGGAAGGGAATTTTGCAGTTGTATTAAGGTCACTACAGCCAATCTTAAAACAAGGAGACTGTCTTAGATTACCTAAGTAGCCCTCACGTAATCATGTGAGAGTCCTTAAAAGCAGAGGAGGAAAGGAGAGGAGAGATGAGGCAGAAAGTGAGGTCAGAGAGAATCAAAGCGTAAGACAAACTCTACCCAGAGTTTGAAGGTGATGGTAAGGGTTGGACAAGTGCCAAGGAATATGGGCAGCCTCTCAAAGCTAAAGACATTTCCTGGTTGATAGGAAGCAAGGAAACAGAAACGTCAGTCCTACAATTGTATGAAACTGATTTCTACCAACAACCCAGATTATCTTTTTTTTTTTTTAATTTGATGCAGATTTTCCCCCAGAACTTCCAGAAAGGGAAGAAGCCTTGACAACATTTTGATTTTTGCCTAGTGAGATCCATGCTGGGCTTCTATTCCACACACTGTGAGATAACATGTGTGTTGCTTCAAGCTGCTAAATTTGTGGTATTTTGTTATAGCAGCAATAGAAAAAGGATACAATGGTACAAAAAATATAAAAAGCCATGATTACATCACATTAAAGGAAGGGTGGCTGATCTGAGAGATTATAGAAATGAAATATTCCAAGGGAAGAGTCCATTTCTATTTCTTATGGAGTAAGTCACACCATACATGTGAACATTGCCATTTTCTCTACTCCAACAGGTGATTTTTTGTTTAATATATTATTTAAATAAAAATTTGAATTTCAAGGAAGAATGAGTCTGAGAAGGTAATTTTGTTTTGTTTTGTTTTGTTTTAAATAGAGTCATAAGACACACTAAGTAGGAAATATTCTTTTGTACTAAAACTACTACAGAAAATATAAAAAAGTGTAGGAATCATGGCAATGACAAAGATGTATGCTTTAATCGAAGATATTACAGGAACCAATGTTTTAGTTAGCATTGTTTCTTTTATGTCTATTTTATTACATGAGATTTTTGGGCGTCACCTTTGATTTGTCCAAAAAAGATATGAATTTTGGTTGTAAAGCCTGGGAGGATTGACATCTTGGTTTGGGTCATTATTTATTGTGGGAGGCTATCCTGGGCACTGTAGGGCATTTAGCAACATCCTGGGCCTCTAACCACTAAATACCAGTAGCACTAACCTCATACACACACACCCCAACTGTGACAACCAAAGTTGTCTCCAGACATTACCAAATATCCCCTGGGGGCAAAATCACCCCTGGTTGAGAACGACTTTTCTATGTGATGAGGATCATATAATTTAGTGAAAACACAATTATTGGTCCAGGAAATTAAGGAGGCTGCCGTACAATATTGAGCTGTCATTGATCTGGAAAACAAACAAACAAACAAACTGTATTTTCTCTTTCATTTGAATTGCACAAGAAAATCAAATCTCATTTTGCCTTTACATGGTTAGGCATGCAGTAACTTTTCATAATCTTGCTTCAAGGATATCTATTATAATCAACCAGTGCCAGATGACTTGGATTCAGTGATAGTATCAGAGAATATACTCAACTATATTGATGATACAATAATTTTTAAATTTGAAAAAAAAATTAAACTGATGGTAGCTCAAAAGACAGAGTAGAATTGGCTTATAGTCATCTAAAGATTCAAGGGCTTAAATAACAAAAGAAAAAATTACTTAGGTTGGAGTTGTTAAAGCATTATCTAGTAATTTATTTTTATTTTTGGAGTACTTCAAAATGAGAAGAACTAAACTGAATCTGGATTTTGGAGGATCCTTACATATATTTATGACAGTTTGGAGGAACACTCTCAGTCATCTCAGGTTGCCATAACAAAAATATCAGACTGGGTAAGTTAAACAACAGAAAGTTATTTCTCACAGTTCTGGAGGCTGGGAAGTCCAAGATCAATGTGCTGGTGAATTTGGTCCCTGCTGAGTACTCTCTTTATTGCTTGCAGGTGGCTGCCTTCTCTCTGTGTGCTCACATGGCCTTTCCTCACTGTGAGAGAAAAAGAGCAGATTCTCTGGTGTCTCTTTTTATAAGGGCATTAATCCCTACTTCATGACCTCATCTAACCCTAATTACCTTCTAGTGACCCCATTTCTAAATATCATCACATTGAGGGGTAGTGCCTTAACATATGAATTATGGGAAAACATAACATTCAGTCCATAACAGGTGCTCTGGATATGCTGACTTATCACTTTGAGGGATATGAGCACATGGCCTGGATTATAGTAGAAAGGCTATCTCATTTGGAAGTCAGTGATTAACAAAGCTCTCTAATTAAATTGAGCTGATTTATTTTTAGGAAGGTATTGGGTCATGAAATAAGAAACTCCTACATGCTCCAAAACAGTTCAATATCCTTTTGAGATTTAATTCCTGCTATAGTATATACAGTGATTCCCAGCATTTGATTTATTGTTAGATTCAAATCAAAAGGTAATTAGTTTATAGATGGAAGTAATAAAAGGGTTAAAGAAATAAAAGAATAGAAAAAAATGTTAAACAGGGAAAAGGTAAGTCTGCTTAAAAGGTCAAACTGCCCGCTCTCTGCCTATGTATGCTGTGTTCATTGAAACTAATAATCCACAAATGTTATACAACACCTTACTCATTTGGTCAGAAAAAAAAAAAAATTGAACATGGAAAGAAGGAACTATCCAAAAAAAAAAAGTTTTACTAGGTAACAACAACAGTAGTAGCTAAGAGCTGAAATTACTGAGAATGTGCTTTTACCAAACAATATTATATATTATAAATATATATAATAAATCCTTTGCCTGTATTAGTTAATTTAATCCTCAGGTGTTAGACAAACCAAGGTGACATCTCAGTGAGTCACATGCTTATATAATCTTCCCTTTATGATGGACAGAATCTGTTCCTTGCTGTTAACCAATAGAATATGGCAAAAGTGATGCGATAATTATTCCTGTGATTACTTTAGCTTAAATAAGATGCCATCTTAGCAGACAGAAATAAGAGATTCTCCAGCTGACCTTGAAGAAGTAAGTTGTCATATTATCAGAGGACCTAGGAGAGGTCTTCCTGGATTGGATTGCAGGAAGCCTCCCAGAGCTGAGAGCCAAGCCAGGATGACAGTCAGCAAGAAAACAACTTCAGTCTCACAAACACAAGGCACTGAATTTAGCTGACATAACTGAAGAGGACATCAAACTCCTGAAAGGAATGCAGCCTAGCCAAAATCTTGATTGTGGCCTTTTGCGATCCTAAACAGAGGACCTATGTCCAGACTCCTGACTCAACAGAAACCATAAGGTATTAAGTGTATGTTGTTTTGATCTGCTAAATTGGTGGTAATTTGTTACAAAAAATAGATAATTAATACATTTTAAACCAGCCCCGCTGATGGTTGCCAGAGGGGAGTTGGGAGGGGGATTGGACAAAATGGGTAAAAGGGAGTGGGAGGTACAGGCTTCCAGCTATGGAATGAATAAGTCATGGGAATAAAAGGCACAGACAGCATAAGGAATATTCAATGATACCCTAATAGTGATATATCAGGACAGATGGTAGCAACACTTGTAGTGAACATAGCATATGTATAAACTTACCAATCACTGTGCTATGCACCTGAAACTAATGTGACGCTGTATGTCAACTATACTAAAAAAAAAAAAATCACAAATTCAGTAATATTTTTTTATTTCTTATAATTTCTGATATGATAATTGAAGTATGGATCGATTAAATAACTTCAGATTTGCACAGCTAATAAATGGTAGAACTAGAATCTTGAAACTGGGTGGCACAAAGATGAGAATGGATGTCTATAATCTTAGCTTAATGTATAGAAAACTAGAAAATTCACCATTAAATAACCAGAACTGCTGATATGCTACAAATCTATTACATCCTCTAAATGACTATGAATTATTTTCTAATTCTCAACATGCCTGTTGAGAATGTTTCCTTATTTTTATATTCCCATATGTATTTACAATAAGCTCCTTTTAATTAGGTTACCCAGAAAATATTTTCCTTCCTCTGTTCTTAAAACACCTTAGTGAGTTAGGAACATCGATGGGAAAGTAAAGTATGTATGCTATTGTTCATTATTACAGTAAGAAACACCTTGGGTAAAATGAAGGAATTCACACTTTATATATGGAATTTTGGAGGGGGACATCTTAGTGATCTAAGAATTTCGTTTCATCCCGGAGCTTCGAAGATATACTAGTGTTATAGCTAAATAACACAAGATGATTTAATTTTAAAGTCCAGTTTACCCATTGGGTTTTAGGTAAACATTTTAATATAAGCACAGTAATAATGAAACTAAATTATCACAGCTTTAGATACTTAAAATTTTTTTTAGTGCAACTAACCTAGCACA
>NC_058407.1:32775287-32884555 GCF_002201575.2 Neomonachus schauinslandi
ATTTTTTTTAGTGCAACTAACCTAGCACATTATTCAGTAGTTACAAAGCTACAATATCTTGCTAGCCACTTCAAAAAGTGCCACCAGCTTTGGAATTTAGGAGATGCTGAAAGAATAATATTAAGTATTCCTACAAGTCTAAAAAGGAAAGGAGTTCCCATAGTTAATTTTTATATCATCTATAATAATTAAAATAATTGGAAAAAAGAGATAGTAAATACAGCCTAATTATATGTTTTAGAATTAGATAATGTTAGAATATTTTTATGGTCACACAATTTAAAATATTTTTAAAATATTAACATGGGTGAGAAGGGAAATAATCTATGGTTCATTGCCAATATTCCATTATGTCTCAAGCCTTCTTAGCCAAAAACCTGCAGTAATAGATTATTTTTAAAAGATATTTATTACCTTCTATTATAATCATGCATGATAGTATATAAAATAATTTGCTTCACAAAATGTGATGTTTAATGCACTATCTCTTTGAAATTTACTAATAAATATTTGGAATATATATATTTACATATATATAAACAGGAAAATACATTTACAGAATTTTCACATTAATAACTCTTTTGTGTGTAAGTATTTTATCTTAGATATTAAATTCCAGTAAAATTTCCTCCACATAATTTTTCAATGCTTTATGACATAATAATATTAGTTACTATTCATTTAATACCATTTCCCAAATGTTTTGTTAATAATTTAGTATCTATAATCCTTCAAGCAATACTAGAAAATATCAGAAAGTCATAGTAATTTGCCTAAGCATGTAATTTCTTTTCTTTTCTTTTTAAGATTTTATTTATTTATTTGAGAAGGAGAGAGCACGAGTCAAGGGCAGAGGCAGAGGCAGAGGGAGAGGGAGAGGAAGAAGCAGACTCCCACTGAGCAGGGAGACCAATGCGGGGCTTGATCCCAGCACCCTGAAGGCAGATGATTAACCAACTGAGCCACCCAGACGCCCCAAGCATGTAATTTCTAAAACCAGAATTCAAACTCTAGTCTGGATTGCTTCACATCCATGCCTTTACTCTGATCTATACTGCCTTATAGTTTTCTCTTCATTAGACTAAAAACCACCAAAATCACCACAATACAAGTTGTGTGATAAAATTAGAACATATTTGTCTGCTTTGGACAAAGTTAAGTTCTTGACTCAAGTTTATTTCATCTATTGGGGCATAATTTTTATCAAGAAAAATACTTTAAAATAAGATTTTGCAATTTCTTTTAACTTCAAGAAATAATTCAAGAAAAGAATTGGGCTATTTAAGAAAAGAATTGGACTATTTACATGCACACATCGAATATAACCTTTTTTTTCTTTTTATGACTCTCATTCATTCAACTCATATCCTTGGATTGTGTTGCATAACAGTTTTGTTGCTTTATCTAGTGTAGTCTCAGTCTTGTATCAATATAGTCACTTTTGCTTTCTTTTAATTCATTTGTGTATCCTTTTTTTTTTTTTTGCTTTTAACAATCGTATCTTTATATTTAAAAAAGATTGCTTGAAAGGAGTGTATAGTTAGGTGTTGCTTTTTTATTCAATCTGACACTCTCCCTTTTAAATGGGACACTTAGTCCTTTTAAATTTAATGCCATTATTTAAATGGGTGTATTTATATTTTCCATCTTTCTATTAGTTTTATATTTTTCTCCATCTGTTCATTTATTTTTCCTATTTTTATGCATTTTTTATTAAATGGGGATATTTTTATAATTTCATTTTACTTTCAAGATTGGCTTAATAAACCTAATTTTTTGTTGTATTATTTTTAGTGGTTGGTTTAGGATTTATAAAAATTTATCTTAGCCTAGTCAACTTAGAGTAAAAGTTAGTACTTCAGATGTAGTGCATGAACCTTTAAGTGTTTTCCTATATCTACCAGACTTTACACTATTGTCGTATAATTTATTTCTTTATATTTTGTGAGCACATACTTTTCATTTGTTTGCTTTAAATCTTTAAAGATATTTGTAGAATTAAAAAAAATCTATACTTACTCACATATTTACTACTGGTGATGTTCTTCATTTTTTTGTGTGTAAATCCAGATTTCCATATGATGTAATTTTCTTTCTACCTGAATGATATAATTTAATATTCACTTATAAATGCAGGTCCTGCAAGTGGTAAATTCTTTCAGGTTTTGAGTATCTGGAAAATCCTTTATTTCACTTTTTTTTTACAGAGGGATTTTTCATAAAAGTTTTATTGAAATATAATATATATATGATAAAGTTTACCCTTTGAAGTATAGAATTAACTAATATTTAGGATATTCAGAATTGTGTAAGCATCACAACTAATTTTAGAATATTTTCATTACTGCAAAAAGAAGCCGCATGCTTCTTCAGATCTGATACTCTTCTCATCCCAACCCATGACAAACACTAATCTACTTTCTGTCTCTATAGACTTATTAAGGATACACTGTATAAATGATATCATATGTGGTCTTTTGTGATTAGCTTCTTTCAATTGGCATAATGTTTCCAAGCTTCATCCATGTTATAGTATATATCAATATTTCACACCTTCTTATTGCAAATAATATTCTGTTATATGGATGTGCTAAATTTTATTTGTCCATTCATCTACTGATGAACATTTGGGTTATTTCCTAATTTTGTCTACTATGAATAATGCTGCTATGAATATTTATATACAAGTTTTTCTGTGGACATATAGATTCTCCCTGCTTTTGTTTATCTGGGATGTCTAATTTCTCCTTCATATTTGCTTTTTTTAAGTTTTTATTTTAATTCCAGTTAGTTAACATAGAGTATTATATTAGCTTTGGGTATGCAGTGTAGTGATTGGACACTTCCATACATCGCCCGGTGCTCATCACAAGTGCACCCCTTAATCCCTATCACCTATTTCACCCATTCCCCCACCCACCGTCCCTCTGGTAACCATCAGTTTGTTCTCTAGAGTTAAGAGTCTGTTTCTTGGGACACCTGGGTGGCTCAGTTGGTTAAGCGGCTGCCTTCCTCTCAGGTCATAATCCTGGAGTCCCAGGATCGAGTCCTGCATCGGGCTCCCTGCTCAGCAGGGAGTCTGTTTCTCCCTCTGACCCTTCCCCCTCTCATGCTCTCTCTCTCTTATTCTCTCAAATAAATAAATAAAATATTTTTTAAGAAGTCTGTTTCTTAATTTCTCTCTTTTCCCTTTGCTCATTTGTTTTCTTAAATTCAACATATGAGTCAAATCATATATTTGTTTTTCTCTGACTGACTTATACTGCTTAGAGTTATACTCTCTAGCTCCTTCCATGTCGTTGCAAATGACGAGCTTTCATTCTTTTTTGTGGCTGAACAATATCCCATATATATATACACATAGATACCCACATCCTCCTTATACATTTATTAATTGATGGACACTTGGGCTGCTTCCATAATTTGACTATTCTAAACAATGCTCATATAAAGGTCGGGGTCTGTGTATACTGTTGAATTAGTGTTTTTGTATTCTTTGGATAAATACTCAGTAGTGCAATTGTTGGATCATAGGATATATCTATTTTTAGCTTTTTGAGGAACCTCCATACTCTTTTACACAGTGGCTGCACCAGTTTGCATTCCCACCAACAGTGCAAGAGGGTTCCTTTTTCTACACATCCTTGACAACACTTGTGTTTTCTTGTGTTTTTGATTTTAGGTGTGAGGTGATATTTCATTGTAGTTTTGATTTGCATTATTTCCCTGATGATGAACGATGTTGAACATTGTTTCATGCGTCTGTTGGCCAACTGGATGTCTTCCTTGGATAAATGTCTGGTCATGTCTTCTGTGCAATTTTAAAATTGGATTATTTATTTTTGGGGGTTTGAGTTTTGTAAGTTCTTTATATAATTTGGATATTAACCCTTTGTGGGATATGTTGTTTGCAGATATCTTCTCTCATTCAGGAGGTTACCATTTAGTTTTGTTGATTGTTCCCTTCACTGTGCAGAAGCTTTTTATTTTGATTTAGTCACAATAGTTTATTTTTGCCATTGTTTCCCTTACCTCAAGATACATGTCTAGAAAAAAGTTGCTATAGCAGATGTCAAAGAGGTTACTGTCTGTGTTCTCTTCTAGAATTTTTATGATTTCAAGTTTCACATTTAGGTTTTTAATCCATTTTGAATTTATTTTTGTGTATGGTGTTAAGAAAGTGGTCCAGTTTCATTCTTTTGCATGTTGCTGTGCAGTTTTCCCAACACCATTTGTTGAAGAAATTGTCTTTCTTGCTTTGCTAAAGATTAAGTGACCATATAGTTGTTGGTTTATTTCTGAGTTTTTTATTCTTTTCCATTGATCTATGTGTCTGTTTTTGTGCTAGTTTTACACTGTTTTGATCACTACAGCTTTGTAATATAACTTGAGGTCTGGAATTGTGATGCCTCCAGCTTTGCTTTTCTTTTTCAAGATTGTCTCAGCTAGGGGTGCCTGGGTGGCTCAGTCATTAGGCGTCTGCCTTCAGCTCTGGTCATGGTCTCAGGATCCTGGGATCGAGCCCCACATTGGGCTCCCCACTGCAAGGGAAGCCTGTTCTCCCTCTCCCACTCCTCCTGCTTGTGTTCCCTCTATCGCTGTGTGTCTCCCTGTCAAATAAATAAATAAGACCTGTTAAAAAAAAAAAAAAAAGATTGTCTCAGCTATTCTCTTGTGGTTCCATACAAATTTTGGGATTGCTTATTCTAGCTCTGTGAAGAATGCTGTTGGTATTTTGATAAGGACTGTAGTAAGTCTGTAGATCGTTTTGGGTGGTATAGATATTTTAACAGTATTTGCTTTTCCATTCCATAAGTATGGGATGCCTATCCATTTCTTTGTGTCATCATCAATTTCTTTCATCAGTGTTTATAGTTTTTAGTGCACAGGTCTTTCACCTCTTTGGTTAGGTTAGGTATTTTGTTGTTTTTGGTGCAATTGTAAATGAGATCAATCCCTTAATTTCTCTTTCTACTGCTTCATTATTGGATAAAAATATAACAGATTTCTGTACATTGATTTTTGTATCCTGCAACTTTACTGAAATCCTTTATCAGTTCTAGCAGTTTTTTGGTGGAGTCTTTCGGATTTTCTCTATATGGTATCATGTCATCTGCAAATAGTAAAAGTTTGACTTTTTCCTTGACAATTTGGATGTCTTTTATTTCTTTTTATCTGATTTCTGTGGCTAGAACTTCTAGTATTATGGTGAAAAAAAGTAGTGAGACTGGGCACCCTTGTCTTGTTCCTGACCCCAGTGAGGTTGATGTTAGCTGTGAATTTTTCATATATGGCCTTTGTTATGTTGAGGTATATTCCCTCTAAACCTACTTTATTGAGGGTTTTTATCATGAATGGATGTTGTACTTTGTCAAATGCTTTTTAAATGTATATTGAAATGATCATATGGTTCTTATAATTTATCTTATTCATGTGATACATCACGTTGAGTGATGTGCAAATATTGAAGCATGCTTGCATCACAGGAATAAATCTCACTTGATCATGGTGAATGATTTTTTTTAACCTACTAGTGGACTCAGTTTGCCAGTATTTTGTTGAGGATTTTTTGCATCCATGTTCATCAGTGATACTGGCTTATAGTTCTCCTTTTTAATGATGTCTTTATTTGGTTTTGGTGTCAGTGTAATGCTGATCTCATACAATGAATTTAAAAGTTTTCCTTCCTTTTCTATTTTTTGGAATAGTTTGAGAAGAATATATTAGGTATTAACTCTTCTCTAAACATTTGGTAGAATTTGCCTGTGAAGCCATCTGGTCCTAGACTTTTTTTTGTTGGGAGTTTTTTGATTACTGATTCAATTTCTTTGCTGGTTATCGGTCAGTTAAATTTTCTATTTCTTCCAATTTCAGTTTTGGTAGTTTATGTTTCTAGGAATTTATCCATTTCTGCTAAGCTATTCAATTTGTTGGCATACAGTTTTTTATAATGTTCTGTTATAATTGTATTTCTGTGGTGTTGGTTGTTACTTCTCTCTCATTTGTAATTTTACTTTTTTGAGTCCATTCTCTTTTTTTCTTGATAATTCTGGCTAGAGGTTTATCAGTTTTATTGTTTTTTTCAAAGAATCAGCTCCTGTTTTCATTGATGTATTCTACTGTTTTTTCTTTCTTTTTTTTTTTTTTTTAGTTTGTATATAATTTATTTCTGCTCTAGTCTTTATTATTTCCTTCCTTCTGTTGGTTTCAGTTTCTTTTGTTGTTATTTTTCTTGCTCCTTTAAGGGCAAGGTTATGTTGTTTGAGATTTTTCTTGCTTCTTGAGTTAGGCCTGTATTGCTATAAACTTCTCTCTTAGAACTGCCTTTGCTGCATCCCAAAGGTTTTGGATCATTGTGTTTTCATTTTCATTTGTTTTTGTTTAATTTTTTATTTCTTCTCTAATTTCCTTGTTGACTCATTCATTGTTTTACTAGCGTGTTATGTAACCTCCATATATTTGTGGTCTTTCAAATTTTTCCTTGTGGTTGAATTCTAGTTTCATAGTGTTGTGGCCAGAAAAAATGCATGATATGTGTTTGATCTTTGTGAATTTGTTGAGGCTTGTTTTGTGGCCTAAATGTGTGACCTATTCTGGAGAATGTTCCATATGCACTTGAAAAGAATGTGTATTCTGCTGTTTTGGGATGGAATGTTCTGAATCTGTTAAATCCATCTGGTCCAGTGTGACATTCAAAGCCATTGTTCCCTTGTTGATTTTTCTGTTTGGGTGATTTATCCATTGATGTAAGGGGGTGATAAAGTCCCCTACTATTATTGTATTGTAATCAATTAGTTCCTTTATGTTTGTTATTAACTGTTTTATGTATTTGGGTGCTCCCATGTTGGGTGTGTAAATATTTACAATTGTTATATCTTCTTATTGGATTATCCCCTTTATTATTTTATAGTTTTCTTTGTCTCTTTTACAGTGTGTTTTAAAGTCTATTTTGTCTGATATAAGTATTGCTACTCTGGCTTTCTTTTGATATCCCTTTGCATGATAGCTGGTTCTCCATCCCTTCACTTTCAATCTGCAGGTGTCTTTAGGTCTAAAATGAGTCTCTTTTTGGCAACATATAGATGGGTCTTTTTTTTTAAATCCATTCTGTCACACTGTGTCTTTTTTTATTTCATCCTATGTCTTTTGATTGGAGTTTTTAGTCCATTTACACTCAAATTAATTATTGATAGATATGTATTTATTGTCATTTTATTGTTTTGTGGTTATTTCTGAAGATTTTCTCTGATCTTTTCTCATCTTTCTCTCTTTCATGGTTTGCTGATTTTCTTTAGTGATATATTTGGATTTCTTTCTCTTTCTTCTTTGCATGTTTTACTGGTTTTTAATATATGGTTACCATTAGGTTAGTATATAACCTCTTCCACATATAGCAGTCTATATTAAGTGATGGTTATTTAAGTTTGAACCCATTCTTTTCTCCTCTCCACCCCATGTTTAGGTATATGTTGTTATATTTTGCATCCTCTTATTTTGTGAGCTCCTTGGCTGATTTTTTTAACAGAAATATCCTTTTTTATTGCTTTTGTATTTCCTACCTTTATACCCAAAGATTCCCCTTAATGTTTCATGCAGAGCTGGTTTAGTGGTCATGAACTCCATTAGTTTTGTTCACCCGGGAAACTTTTTATCTCTACTCCTATTCTAAATGATAGCCTTGCTTAATAGAGTATTCTTGGCTGCAGATTTTTCCCATTCAGCCCTTCAAATATATCATGCCACTCTCTTCTTGCTTGCCAAGTTTCTGTTGAGAAATCTCCTGCTAGCCTAATGGATTTTCCCTTGAAAGTTACTGTCTTCTTTTGTCTTGCTGCTTTTAAATTTTTTTCTTTATCACTATATTTTGCCAATTTAAATACAACATGTCTTGGTGTGGATGTGCTTTTGTTGAGTTTTATGGGAGTTCTTTCTGCCCCCTGGGGCTGGATATCTGTCCTTCTCCCCAATTAGGAAAGTTTTCAGCTATAATTTCTTCAAATAAATTTTCTGCCCCCTTTTCTCTCTTCTTCTGGGACTCTTATAATATAATGATATTATGTTTGATGGAGTCACTGAGTTCCCTAAGTCTGTTCTCATTTTGCATAATTCTTTTTTCTCTCTTTTGTTCAACTTTATTAATTTCTATTACTCTGTCTTCTAGGTCACTAATTTGTTCCTCTGATTCTTCCATCCTGCTGTTCATTGTATCAAGTGTGTTTCTCATTTCATTTATTGAGCCTTTATCTCTGCTATGTTATTCCTTATTTCCATGTTAAGGGTCTCACTCATGTTGTCCACTCTTTTCTCAAGTCCAGTTAGTATCCTCATGATCGTTATTTTAAATTCTCTATCAGGCATGGTACTTATATCTGTTTCACTTAGATCTCTGGACATGGCCTTGTCTTGTTCTTTCATTTGGGATAAATTTCTCTGCTTTCTCATTTTGGGTAAGTCTCTGTGCCTGTTATCTGTGTTGGGAAAGTCAGCTATGTCTCCTGGTTTTGAGGGTAATGGCCTTATGAAGAAAGGGTCCTGTAATGCTGAGCCATTTGGTGTTCCTTGTTCCCCAGGGTCTAGTTCCAAGAGTATCACCAGTGTGTGCTTTGTGTACTCTGCTATTCTGTTCTGATTGTTCTAGCCTTCAGGCCAGTTATCTGCAGAAGCTCTCTTTGCCTGTTGCAGGTAGTGTTTGGCCCCTGGCCTGAATGTAGCACATTTTAACTAGTTGAGCTCTGGTCTGTTTGTGAAATGAGACTTGTTGCCACTACCACCAGAACCAAGGCCTCGCAAAACTATCAGGTCAGGACATGTGTTGGCAGGTGTTTGGGCCAATCTTCTGGACGATGGGTCTGCTGTGCTGGGACTGAGGCAAGCATGACTGGGAGAGGCAGTTCTACCAGATTGCAGTGTGTCAGTGCTTGGTGTAACAAGTTAGATAGTGAGTGTGAGACTGGGCTGGTTCCTGCAGGTGGCTCTGTGTTTATGCAGAGGAGTGGGGGAGGTAAATGATGCCAGTCAGCTCCTTTGTTCCTGGTGAGATGTTGCTGTTAATGCTGCCTCTCAGGGGCAAGCTCCCAGAAGAGTGAATAATCTCCCTCCCTCTCATGCCCCAGGTGCTCTTCAGATCCTCTTCCCACACTGTCTGCACCTGGGTTGTTTGCCTGCCTTCTCACCAGGAGCAAGCACAGAGCCTTCTGGGCTCTATCCTAGCCAAACCCACTGACCTTTAAAACTCTAGGCTTTAAGCTCCACTGGTTGTAGGAATTCACAAAATTCAGCCACTCTCCTTTTCCAAGCCAACTGCTATGAGCATTTATTTTCCCCTTGTGCTCCCTTTGTACTAGTCTGTTTCTGAGACTACAGCTCCCTCTCACCACAGTGGCCACAGTCTGTTTCTCCCCTAAACCATGTCTCAGCACTTCCTACCTTCTTCAGTGTGGCCTCGTCTCTGCCTTTAGTTGTAGAGTTTTTTTTTCCAGTCTTCAGGTCAATTTCTGGGATATTTAGGATGATTTAATAGTTATCTAGTTGTATTCATGGAACAAGGGGAGCCTAGGGTTCTCCTACTCTACTGCCATCTTCCAACTTCCCTTTCTCCTTCATATTTGAATGATAATTTTGCTGAAGTAAAATGTAAGTTAAAATTCTCTGATGATGAAATTGTGGGGGAGAGCTCTAAACCCACTTTGTTACCTCACTAGAGCTGCTAGGTTGCTTGTATTCACTGTTACCATGATTGCAAGGCTGCTGGTTTTCAAGGTTTCATACAGCTGAAGAGAGAGGGATGAGGGTAAAACTCACTGTTCTTATCAAGATTGATCTAATTTTGTTGAACACGTGCTTCTCAGATTGTTGCAAGCCTGATGTTAACTTTCAGATTTCTGTAAAAGCTGATTTTTACAATTTTTACCAATGTTTTCATTGTTTTTATGGGGGATAGGAATTATTTCCATCACTGTGTGAGCTCTGAGGTTTGTTCTAATTCATGGTGTTGGTTCTTTCCAAGACCTAGTGTGGTTTTTTTTTTAAGTGGATGAGTTGGTCAGAAAATAGGAGAGACTCAAGGGAATCTTCTGCAGAACTCCAGAGAGCACTCTCTGTATAGACCTCTTATCTCCAATACTCTTATTAGAAAACCCTTGCTCCTTTCACTTCTTAGATCCCTACCTTAATCTCCTCATCTTAGGGACAGTCCTCAACTTGTCTTCATTTCCTTTTCACTGCAGTAGGGTGTGGATACACTCTTAATGTAGTAGGCTATAGGCACTATAGGCACTCATTACCTCTTTTATTTCTCCTTGTTCAGAGATCACTGTCCTATACAGCATACTGTCCCAATATCTGAAAATCATTATTTCAAATATTTATCCAGACTTTTATTTATCTCAGGTATGAGGATAAATCCAGTTTGTTACACCATCTTGGCTAGAAACAAACACCTCTTCCCTACAGTTCCATATTTACCTAGTTTCTTTTCTTTTAAAACTATTTTTGAATATCTACTATGTATCTAATAGTTTATTTCATATAGAAAATTACTGGGTACTATAGAAAATTATATTTTTAATTATTGCTTCAACAAATATATACCATTTTTCCAAATTTAGGTTTATTTTTAAATATTGATCAGAAGATTCATACTTTTTTTTGTAATTAGGTTGCAAACTAGTGGTAAAAATCAGAGAAGTATAAAAGCATATTTCTTTAGGTTGCTTCTGCTAGCAGGGACAGAGTAGGTCCATCCTATAAAGACACTATTTTATTTTCACTTTCACTGACTGGTAGGATTTTTACAGATGAAAAATGTGAAGATTTTTGACAGAAGAAAAGGAAGCTGTGTAAAAAAAAAAAAAAAAGAAAGAAAAGATTGTAAACTGGAAGGGGAGGTGTGAAAAATGACCTGTTGTCATGGTTGTACAGAATACATAAAGGGAAATATAAAAAAGCAAGTCTTTAGAAAGGACTAAAATAATATGGGAAGATATATATGCCACTTGGGTGTTGAGACTACCTTTGTTAACAGTGAGGACCATGGAAAGAGGGAGGCAATTAGAATTAAATTTAATTGCAAGTACTTTATCCTACTTATGTAATATGGTGTATGCTCATGATAGAAAGAACAACAAATATAATGAAATTAAAATTTCTTGAGGGTATCACTCTGGAGTTACTATGGTCGCACTGGCATTATTAATAAATAAAAGAATCAGGAGATGGAAGAAAGTTTAAAACGGAAAAATCGAGTTTTGTTACAATGAAAATAATACATATAGACATAAAGATAATATGTAGCTATTAAAAAGATTAAGTTAGGTTGTTAAAATAATTGTGTGAGTGCTAAACATATCTGGACAATAATAAAAAAAAAAACTATTAAACAACTGGCCAACATTGAGGCAGATTGCAGGGGAAAAAATGACTAATACTAACTCATTTTCAGAGTTTGTTTGGACCTCAGATTTATTACCAGATGCTAACCAACTAAGCCAACCTATTTCAGTCCACAAGGAGAAACAGGTGCTCAAAATAAAGATATTATTAAATACTTTAAAATTTGGTCCAATAGTATAGTTATTTAATTAATGAATTTTGTATTGTTAATGGCTAAAATTGTTATTTCTTGCTGGGTTCTCTTTTCCCCAGTGACATGTCCCCAATAGTTGAGCACAAGTTACATGTTTTTAAGGAGTAAATTTATGCAGGTGACCTAGCAGTGAAAGACTTATGTCCCTCTGCTAGTCTTCTAAACATCTAGTCCCTTGCCTGAATGGTTTGTTATATCAAAATATTGATAGATGTGTATATGCCTATGTTTACTTTTCTCTCCCTGGGCTTTTGTATGTCCAAAGGTTGTGACAAACATGTTGAGAGAAAGGTGTTTTCATTGAACTTCAGGGAGAAAAAACAAGTCTTGTCAACTCTAATAAAAGTCAGTTCACATGAACAGCATTCAGCATACAGAAATAAATGAGTTGCATGTTCTGTGTAAAATCTCATTTTTTAAAGAAGATTTTTATTGTTTTTTCCAATAAGATTAAAACTGAAAGATTTCTATTGTTTTTTTCAATAAGATCAAAACTGAAATGACACATTTTCTGGTCATCAAACTATAACTCATATGAACTAAACTTTTGAAATGTCCACACAAATAGTAAAATTCACTCTTCCCCATTCTTGTTCTTATTGTTACAAAGTTTATAATTCAATGATTGCTTATGTTTGTAGATCTTTAATTATATTTATATTGTTTTTACTTTTAACAAAAGTTCCATTCAAAGGAATATTCTAGTAAATTATAAATTTTTCTAATTCAGAATCATTCATTTTTCAAAGGATAGATATCAACAATCCCAAGTATAAAGGAAAGGAAGCAATTTGTTTCAAGTACAGCAGAGGTTCCTCAGACTAGACTTAAAAATTATAAATCAGGCACTGAAATTTCCCAAGCTGGTAGTAACAAACACTGGCACTATACCCTAAATGATTCAAATCATTACTCTAATTCTCTATGAATACTAGTTTCAGATCTAAATCATTACTATCTAAGGCATTTTATGCATATCTTTATTTGTGAAGTAAGTAAGAACTATGAGCTCAACACAACTAACCAGAATTTTGTAGACATTTTACAACTTCCTTATTAGACACTGGCTTAAAGAGTCCAGCTCAATAAAATATTTCAGAAGTATTTTGTATTTCTAGAATTGTGCAAGAATCTGTCTCAATTGTGGGTTTCATCATTCACTAAATTTTTTATGTTTATTAATTCTCTAGCTGTGTTTCTATCTAACCAGGTTAAGCCTCATCTGTTCCACTTTTGACTACAGTGTTTTGCATAAATTAAAAAAAGAAATGCTAAGGTTATATAAATTCAGGAAAATGCCAAAATAATTCCTCCAATATTTCACAGACCCATGGATTTGATAATGTGACTTGGGATTCTCTCGTTTTTCATTTCTCAAAATTGCACAATATCTCAAAGGATTAATGTTGTTTAAAACATGTTTTGGTGAATGATGCTCCCTCTCTGTTTAAAATAAGTCAACTTTATTTCTTCCAAATCGTAATGTGAGTTTATTGAACACTGCTCCAACACTCAAAATTTTCAAGCTAATTTCCTCTTAATGAGATGTTAAGTTGGGCTTCACAGTAAAACATGGCAGAAGATAAATGATTGAGCTTTGGTACTATTAGCTCTTTTCATCATCTCAAGCAAAGGTGCAAGGTGAGACTAGAGTTTTCAGTGATGTCTGTTAAATATTAGATTTAGTAAAAAGGAATTAGTTGTGAGGTACACTGCATTAGCCTTTTATAAATACCTTGTCTGTTGATACAAATTGAATAATTTTAAGGTGGTTAAGCAGGGATAATTTTAGACTCCTTTTTTAAAACTTTTTTTTATTACTCCTTTTTTACTTTAATTCCATCTTAGAGGCTGCTTATTACAACAGCATTATTTTAGGTATGCTGTAGAAGATGTGATATTACAGAGTGGCCTGTCAACCCATCGGAATTATTTCTGTCAGGATGCAGAACCAGGAAATTATTGCCTGGCTTCTAACGTTCTGGTCTATATTTTACATTATGGGAACTGTAAATATTTTATGTAATAATGCTTCTTCCTATTGTCTATTAGGAAGCTTAAAGTTTAATTTGAGTTGACTTTTAACATTGCAGAGGATGTTATAGTGTACATTTTGTGTACTAAAATCAGCTTGATTTCTATTCATTATTGTACTCCTATCCATTTGACCCAATCTCCTTAACTATCTTTTTATGTTGTATTTCTTTTTTTTCTTCTTTTTCAAAGATTTTATTTATTTATTTGAGAGAGAGAGAAGGTGAGTGAGAGAGAGAGAAGAAGAAGGAGGGGCAGAGGGAGAGGGAGAAGCAGACTCCCCACTGAGCAGGGAGCCTGACGTAGGATCATGACCTGAGCTGAAGGCAGAATGCTCAACCAATTGAGCCACCCAGGTGCCCCTTATTTTGTATTTCTATATGCCTTTCACTTTGTGTCTGAACTATGGGTGAGGGTTATAAAGTAAATTAAAGAAAAGCATTCCTTACTAGGTTTCAAATTTATTTCTTGTTTTGAATGATACTTAAGTTTGTCTTTGTCAGACTAAATATCTATAATTTTGTTAGCTCACTCTATATGTTCTGTTTGATATATATATATATATATATATCTAAGTCTATGTGATACCTATTGAATCTATGATATAGAGGTTTTTTTGTTCTACTGAAAATTACATAAAAGATTTTATTGGCTAATCTCCTTTTAAGGTGCTTCTAGTTACAATATTCATAGGGTCTCTGAAATATTATTAAAACATTGAAAAGTTTTTTAAGTACATACTTTAAAAAGACGATGCTTTTTGACAGCTGTGAAATAACAATGTAATTGCATAATAACTGTGAAACATGACTTTTTCTTGCTTGTAGAAAGTGGATATTTTGCCAATCCTGACATGTATACAACAGCTTCAGGGCATCCCATATTTCCTGATTAATTAATTCTACTATCCACCTTGTCAGATTCATTGCCACCTTACCCAAAAGTTGAGATAAGCAGATTAAATATATAAAATATGAGTGGGTAGTTTGAAAAATACAAGGGTACTTTCTTTTGTAATTATATGTTGGGATACACTATATATAGAAAAATTTATGTTGAGTAGTTTTAAAATCAGCCATTTTGATAATTATTTTTTTCTTTTTACATCAACAATTATAGACAGCAGAGATTGCATATGACTTGGTATGATCATCCTCAAATATTAATTAAAAATCTTTCAGCTATCCCCAAGTAACTCTTTTAATTTAGATATATTACTATGGAAGCTGAAATTATTAACTTATTTATCATTTACAGGGAAAAAGATTATGTAATTAATCCTTTTAGAGAAAAATGAACTTTAGATACAAATCATGAAGTAATGTCTGGTCATGTTATCATGAAAGACATGCAAATGCATTGATTCATATTTTTCTTTTTTTTTTTTAATATTTTATTTATTCACTTGAGACACAGAGATACAGAGAGAGAGAGAGCATGAGCAGCGGGAGAGGCAGAGGGAAAGGGAGAAGCAGGCTCCCCGCTGAGCCAGAAGCCCGATGTGGGGCTTGATCCCGGGACTCTGGGATCATGACCTGAGCCAAAGGCAGATGCTTAACCATCTGAGCCACCCAGGTGCCCTTGATTCATATTTTTCTGATTCATTTGATAAGCACCTTAGGTTGGAAAAGAGAACACTAGCTATGGAAGGTTTTGTAGTTACATAAGAGTTTTTCAGAATTATAGCAAGCACAATAAGAGATAGTGATTTTTGTGAGCAGAATTTTTTATAATTAAGCTTTTGTTCTTTAAAAAATGGCTTGATGTGATGGTCACCAGAGATGAGGCAACTGGAGGGCGGGGGGGGTGGGTGAAATGGATGAAGGGAATTAAGAGTACACTTATCACAATGAGCACTGAGTAATGTATAGAATTGTTGGATCACTATATTGTATGCCTGAAACTGATATATAACACTGTATGTTAACTATACTGGAATTCGTTGTTTTGTTTTTTTTTTTTAAAAAAGCAGAAAAAAGGCTTGAGAGGAGAGAGAGAAAGAGATAGACACAAATATGGCACATCTACCGTTTTGATTTACCCTTTGTCTTCTTTAGAACATAAGAATAAGTGCTCATTCTTGACCTCAAATCTATGGGATAAGGTAAATATATAGTAGGCATCTATGGAAAATGAAGAATAGAAGAGAGTACGCAGCCAACTAGGAGAAATGATAGTTAAGCCAAGGATTTAAGGATGTGTGTGATTTAACCAGGTTGTGGAAGATGGAAGTAAATGGGAATACTTTATTCATGGAGAATAGCATAACTAAAGGAATGCAAATCTGAAGTAGAATAATACATTCAAGTAACCATAAGCTCTTCATTAGTACTATAGAATAAAATGTGTGATGTGAAGTAGTGGACGATGAGGCTGGTTGGAGGACTGGATAGAGGTTCTAGAATAAGATGTTGAGTTTGAATATACCCTGAGGCCAAAAGTCGCTATAACTTAGATATCCTCCAAGTTGCCAAACTCTTTACAGCAAATAAGGGCATTTTTTTTTCCTGACAACTTCCTACATAAATCCAAAGTTTCAAATTAGTTTCTTAGAATGTAATTAAAACATTAAAAATATCTGTCTATCTATCTATCTATCAATCAT
Source organism: Neomonachus schauinslandi (assembly GCF_002201575.2). Taxonomy (NCBI): domain Eukaryota; kingdom Metazoa; phylum Chordata; class Mammalia; order Carnivora; family Phocidae; genus Neomonachus; species Neomonachus schauinslandi. Next base: position 32,791,511 of record NC_058407.1, read on the forward strand.
CATCTATCTACATATCAAACTATCATAATATGATGTAAAGCATTTAAAATATTGCCTGTTGGGATGCCTGGTTGGGTCAGTCGGTTAAGCATCTGCCTTGGGCTCAGGTCATGATACCAGGGTCCTGGGATTGAACTCTGCATCAGGCTCCCTGCTCAGCGGGGAGCCTGCTTCTCCCTCTCCCTCTGCCACTCCCTCTGCTTGTGCTCTCTCTCTCAAATAAATAAATAAAATCTTAAAAAAATATTGCCTCTTGTCCCTGAACAATTAATATTGTTGTTAACAAAAAAAAAAAATGCATGCAAAATAGTACAATTTACACATTGATACTGTAAGGTAAAATCTATACTTCAAATAAGAACTATAAATAAAATACAATAATAAATAATTTATTATGAGAAGATTCAGAAAAAACTTTCTATATTGAGTCATTATTAAATGAGGTTGATAGTGAAGAAAGTTGAGATGGGAGGAGGCAAGGGTTGTTGAAGCAGTCAGTGGATGAATTGTTGAGGGTGACAGGCAGAGGAGTTAGGTGAGGAAGGGGAAACTTCGGGTAAACTGTCAGATCCAGCAGAACTGACATAATTTTCATATCATTCTGTTATTGCTATGGAGAGTCCAGAACAGCAAGCTTCAGGCTGCTCCTTGCCCATGAGTGAGCACAACAAGGATACTTGCCAAAGTCAGCCATTTCTGACCCATGTATGATGCCTCCAATGGGAAATCTGTGCTCTTTGTCTCTCCATCAGCTGCCCAAGACTTTCTCATAGTCTGAGGCTCTTTCTAAACAGTCTTCATTCCTTCATCACAGATGTCAGAATTGCATTGTGGTCTGAAGGCAATACCGACCTACTTCTGATCCCTCACTCCTTTATCTTCATAAGTATTTCTCTCAATAAATCTGTTGCCCTTTTACTTCTGCCTTGGTGTCTGCTTCTAGAGAATCTGAACCATCACAGTAAGAGACATAAAACAGTATTCAAAAGAGGACTTTTCCTCTAGCCTGTACATTTAGGGATAATATTTAGCATTACACTTGCATGGCTCATACATTCCTTGAAAGTGTATGGCACCTGTGGTTCTACAGTGTGCCTCTTAAAGTTGTGATCATCTCCATTTCTTCAAATAAGGATTATATCCTTCTCAACAAGTATAGCTATTAATTTCTCTGCATGTGATTTCAAGAGCTCTCTAGCATCTTTTTCATCAGCTTCATCAAAATTAATATCCTTCTTTAGGGGCATCAATTTTCATTCTTCCTCAACTACCCTTACAAAACCTTTCAAATAAACCACAATTGTAGAGTTGGTTTCTTGTATTCCTTGGTGTCGATGTAGAAATTTTTTTTGCCATGCCTGGTTGATAAATTCTAAAGCCCCCTTTTTTGTGTCAGAAGTTTCAAAACATTTTTTAGTAAAGTTTCTTGTTTAACATCTGTATCCTGGCCCAGGTTTTGCATAAGGAATTGATAATCAGTCTGGATGAATGCCATAATCATGTGGACTATAAAACTCAAGAGCCATGGGCTACACATTACACATGTAATGTAATATTTGAAGGGAAGAAAATCACTTGGATGTTAGCACTATATTCTACATTCTTAGCTGAATTTTGGGGGTCAAAAATGTTTAGGACTTTTTTTTGCAAAGTCTTTTTTATTTTTGTTTATTAAGGGTCAGAGATAAGACTGTGTATGATTCTCAAAAATTCTCAAGTCAAGAGAGGCTTTGAGGATTTCCAGAAAATTTGCATTTTCCTTTGGACATATTTTGGAGTAAATGTATTTTTCAGAATTCATGGTAGTTAGTTTGGGTTTCACATAATATTATTAGCACAAATGCCTGGGTAAATAGATTATAGCCAGCTCTAGAAGCCTTCATACCCATGTATTTTGTTCTCCTGAAGGATAAATCTACAGGACAATATTTCTTTCAAAACAATCCTGTTTCATCTACAACAAAATTTATTTAGCAGTATAACTTCCTTTTTTATATATAGTTAGTACAGGAAAAAAGCAATTTCTTCATAAAGAGTTAGGGCAGCTTTCAATACTATTTTGATGATATGAGCTGTCTTAGCTTACTCAGGCTGCTATAACACAATACCATAGATTGGGTGGCTTAAATAGGACATTTATTTCTCACAATTCTGGAGGCTGAGAAGTCCAAGTCAAAGATCAAGATGCCAGCAAATTTGTGTTTTGGTGATGGCCCTCTTCCTGACTTGCAGACAAGCAACATCTTGCTATGTATTCATATTACCTCTTCTATGTGTTCAAGGAGAGGGAAAGAGAGCTCTGGTCTTTCATCCTCTTCTGATGAGGGTACTAACACCATCATAAAGGCCCCATCCTCATGGCTTCATTTAATCCTAATTACCTTCCAAAGGCCCCACCTCCAAAAGGCCCTTTCAACATATGAATTTTTAGGGGATACAAATAGTGTCCATAACAGGAGCATAGCTTAGCTCTTGATACTGTTGAACTTCTCAGGCTTGCTTTGAAAGACAACTCCTTTGCCAACTAATTTTTCTCTGCCTTTGCCTTCACCTTTAACTTCTCAGACATTATTGTCTTCTTCTGAATTAACGATGGTAAAGAATCTGAGACCTTGAGTACCTTGTCTCTCTATCCATTTTGCCAATTATTTTGCATGCTTTTCCAACAAAGAATGCTATATTCTTGTCACATCATGCATGTGGATGCTGATTCACAATTCTTTTAATTATTATTTCATTATTATCATTATGGTGCACACCCTGATAATTTGTTCTTCAGCATGCATGCAATTTTTTTACTGTGCTCAGAAGAGTAAAGAATTGTCAAAACATTTTAGCTTTATTTCATTGAAATAAAGCTTTCTCACTTGCTTTGCTTTGATTTCCACATTTTTCTTTATAACATTTTCAACTGTTTTATGATTCATTGTAGAACAGTAGACAAAAACAAAAGCTAAATATAACACATACTGTGGAAAAGTATTTGAGACAAGTACAAAAAGGCCAAGAAAGTTTCATACCAAGTGTGACATTCTGATGTCTTTCTTATTCCCATCACCATCACAACACTGAAAGCACATTTCAAGCAGTTCTTCATGTAATTCTAAAATTCTTCCAGTTGTGCTTGGGGATGTAGCTCAAGTTGGTCTTCTGGTCCCACAAATTCATTTATTTGAAATAATGAATTGTGTTTTGGAAAAGTGAATACAGTTTTCTCCTATATAAAGTTTGGTCAAGAGCTTGAGAGATATGTATGTTCTATAAAATACAAGCATATTTTCATGTGTTAAAGAATCAAATCTTGTTCATATTTTTAACTTTTCCTGCAATATTAGATCTTTTTATCGAATTTTCTTACATGCTGCCTGATAAATCTTTTTTGGTCGTCTTTTCATTACTGACTTTATCATGTGGTGTGATCATTAGGGCTCCCTATTTATCTTCTTCATCAGATTACTAACTCATTAAAGGCAGATATTATGTTTTATTTTTCATCATATTCTGTTTTTGTCAACAAATCATGAAAGACACAACCTCAAATTAAAGTTTCTTCAGCTGCATATAAGATGCATAGTAAAATATTGACAGCTTAAGGATATGGAACAGGTGTTATGAATTAATCTACCTTAGTAAGTTTTGATATCAGGCAGAATTCATAGATTGAGAAAAATTATCCAAAGAGAAGTATGGATGGTGGGTCAAAATAAACTCTCACTTAAATAAATTTTTGAAGTCTACCTTACCTCTAGTTTCACCCTTTTATTTATTTTTTTTCTCTAAGGTACTCTTTGCATAATAAAAATTACAGATGTTAATAACTTTCATTTAGCATAACTCAAGACACCACCATTCACATTGTTTTCAGTGAACATGACATAAAGTTGTGCAAAGAAGTCCTGTGTGATTAATAATAATGTCTCATGCTAGTGTCAATGTTGTTACCGACATGACACAAAGAGAAGCAATACGAAAGAGACATAAGATATATTTGCTATAAGTTTTTGGTTCTTTTGTTTTTTTTACAAGGCTGGATCTAATTCAGTATGTCATATATACTTTACAAAAAATTTTTAGTGATGAGAGAGATTATAAGTTTTAACATTTAGCGGTATTTTTAACACTTATAATCATTGCCTAATATCTATTGGGCCAAAGATTAGTTTAAAAAAATTAATGATATATATGGCTAAAAAAGATACTAGGTGCTAGGTAGGGGGGCGGGGAGGAGGATGAAGAGATGGAGCACAGAACACTGCAAATATACTCTATATGACATCATAATGATGGGCACATGTCATTTTACATTTACCCAAATTCATAAAATATACAACATCAAGAGTGAACTGTAATGTAATCTATGGACTTTGGATGATTATGATGTATCGATACAGATTCATCCTTGATAAAAATGCACCATTCAGAAAAGTGATGTTAATAGTGAAGGAGGCTATGCATGTGTGGAGGAAAGCAATATATAAGAAATCTCTGTACCTTTTTCCCAATTTCACTGTGAAATTTTTCATTGTTCTAAAAAAGGTCTTCAAAACAACAACAAAACAATGTATAACTTGTAGAAGAAAATATAGGAGAGTATTTTTATAACCTTGTGGTGCAGAAGATCTTCCCAACCAAGCATACCAAGAACCATAAATAGATTTGACTACATAAAATTTGCAAACTTCTGTAATGGCAAAACCTATAATAAAATAAAAATGAAATAGAAAAATATTATTACACATATGAACTATGTACATAAATTCTAAGTACATTCTAAAAAATAATCACAAATAGTAATAAAAAAATTAGACCCCTATATATCCGCAATTTACTTTATGGAATAGCAGTCATAAGATTTTTATATTTCCTATATATGCCACCCAGCCTATCCACTTTCCTCCCCTATGGAGATAACTATTATCCTGAATTTCTTTATTTTTGTTATAGTGTTGCCAAAATGAATTTTCCCTTGAAGATATTTTAATTTACTATTTAAAATTATTAAATAGATAAAATCATGTTTTATGTAAAAAATACTGTTGTTATATATAGCTCTATATACATCAAGAGTCATAGGATTTTAATTTCAGAGCTTAATACCTTTTAAAAGAGGTAAATGGCATGTATTTCTAATGACAAGAAAAAAAAAATACATGAGGATTTCCCTCTTCTTCAATTATTACTCTTTATAAATTAGCCATTTAAAAGATTCAATATCTTTTTAGCTGTGATGCATCATATGCTTACAAAATATAGAGGACAAATATCATTACCCAGGAAAGGTGTTTTAAAAATTCAATGTGTTCACTATTGAAACATGTTATGAATTATTTAAATATTGTGATGCTAATAGGTAGATTTTTAAACTAAGCAATATCCAAAATCTATGTGTGTGCAATCTGTCATTTTATGTAGGAGAAATTTGTATAGAAACCATGTATCAGAGTGATCTCCAAGTGGATAGAGATTCAATGCCAAAACAATTGCTTTATCTAAGGTAATGTGATCTTCTTCTTTCCAGAAATCCTGATAGTTGTTTGCTTTTATCATGTAATACTGAATGCCAATGAGGACAGTAGATGTTAAAAATGCATCTTTTGGAAGTGGGCATTCAGAGGTAATATGCACAGCTGTGTTTTCTGAGTGAGTTAACAGGGACTGGAGATGGTGAACTTCTCAGTCAGCAGGGCAAGCTGCTTATGCTCTGCTCTAGCTAAAGAAGGGAGCTACACAAGCCAAATGCGGTCCCAAATGTCTGTTATTTTGTGTATTCATTGTTAATTACAAAGGAATGATAGAAGAATATGAGAATCTATATTTTTGTTTTTTTACATATTTGCATACCAGATGGCATTTAAGATGATAGGAAAGAAAAATAATGACTTAAAGTTAAAAAAAAATGGGAATATATTCTATGCCCACATCACATGAATTCCAGTGTGCAGAAATGTAGGAGATTAGAAGTAGTGGTGTAGTAATATTCAGAGTTCATATTTCATTGTCTACATTTAGTATACAATTGCCTATGCTTGCCAAATATGCACCCTCTCTTAGTCCACAGCTGTGATCTCAGGAGATCCCATCTAGCCAACCAAAGTGAGAAAAGAACTTGATCGAGGTGGCCAGTGATTCTCAATTATGCCAGCACTTGCTGGGGATGGAATGTTCCTGAATTTCTCTCAAAAAGGGATTTCTCCAAGTGGTCAGAACTTCCAGAAGTATTTACCATTGCTTGGTTTTCCCAGATGGATAGCCCTATCATATTCCCAGATGATATCCTAAATTCAGGATAATAGTTATCTCCATAGGGGAGGAAAGTGGATAGGCTGGGTGGCAAGATCTATGTCATGTTGAGGATAACAATTGTTAGATATAAGTGACTTGGATAATGAGAGAGTTGAAATGAAAAATTGAGAGTTGGCTCTGGAAATGGACTTCTCAGAAAACCTAGAGACTAGAAATATTGATAATTGATCACCAGAAAATTATCATTGCTATCAACAATCTTATGGACATGATATGATGCCCTATTTAGTAAATGCCAGTGATCATGTATACTCATCAAAAAAATAAGTACTTACTAAATGGGTGAAAAAAATTTGCTCATAATTGCAGAGGTGAAATTTGCAGGTTTAATAGCATGAAACACCTTTTCCTAAAACTGACCAAAATCTGTATCTAGCAGAAAATTAAGGAACCAGATGTACCATTCTTACCAAGCATGTTTAATCTAGAAACATCTAACCTTATGTAACAATTGAATGCCATATCGAAAATTCAGCTGTAAGGTCAGTTATAAGCAGACCACACTTCATGAGGATTGGAAGGTGTTTCTCAGAATTCAAAATATTCTTTGAAATAGTGTCCCTTAATCAAAATAAATGGACCAGAATCCGTGTAATAACATTTCTTAGCTTCACACTTAATAGTCCATAAACTTTAACTTTCTGTACTATGACTACACACTTAGCTAGTGGTCTTAGAAAGAAATTCCCAAAGGAGAAATAATTCTACCCCAGTCAGTTAGAATAAGAACTGAAGGCAAAACAAAAATGAGGGGAAAAGTGATGTATGCTCCCTATGGTTTTGTCACACTTGCAAATATGAGGACTAAAATTTTCCTATTTGCTGAGTGGAATCATTTTTCCATTTTGTTTTGTTTTTAATAGAATATGTATTTTCATGCATTTCTTCTTTTTTCACTGTATAAAATAGCAAAAGTGTTAAATTTTAATTTGTTTCTAAAGTTTTTGAATATTGACATATGTAATATCCATATATATAATATCCATTCTATCATCTCTGAAAAGCTAGATGTGACTTCCAATTATTTCCTTTGGTGAAGAAGAGTCCCTGGGTAGTAGGGTTGGGTTGTGTTAAGCAGGTACTTTCTGAATAGAGGGAGATAACATGGTGTGTGTGTTATGTGTATATGTCTATGCATGTATGTGAATGTGTGAACAACATACATGCATAGAATGCTAGAAGATGACAATTAGGTTGAAATTTTGGAATTTCCCATTCCTTAAAAGAATTTCAAAGACAAAGCCCCTTTTGGTGTCTTACATCTCCAGCCATTGATGACTGATCCAAGAGTAGACCAAAGCCTAGCTGTCTGATCATCTCTTCTGGGAATATTAAACTTTGAATGGAGAGATCAAGAAAATGGAAACCATTAGAGTTGAACTTTGGTAGAGGCAGCACTGAAGGGAGAAGTTCTCCTAGCCCCAGCTTCCTTATGTCTGTCAGGTGTCATTGTCTTAGCTCTATTACCTGGAGTGTATTTTCTTAGCTGTTCCTGGGATTCAATGAACAGCCAAGCTATCTTTCCAATAAAGTTCCTTTTTTGTTAAGTCAGGCAAAGTCAGTTTCTGTTGTTTATAACTACAGCAATCTTAATTAAATCAACTCATTACAAGTAGTAAAATAATAACAAAGAACCATTTCTCTTGATTAAGAATTTGAAGAGGTTTTTTCTGGCACTGCAGACTTAATTTGCTGCCTAGAAAAATGAGGAGGAGGATTTTAAGGGAGACTTGTGATTAGAAGTTCAGAAGACGTAAAAAAAAATAATTCCAATATAATTTCAATCATTTGGGGGGACTGGAAGTTACCCTTGGGATATTTTTTCAAAAGTATTTACTAACATGTTAATGATTTTCTTGTGTCAGACTTTTGGTTTCTCTAAGCCAGATTTCTAACCCAATATGTAAAACATAGACATTTTGTAAGGATAACATTGTGCTCTTTGGTATAAGATCCACTGCTCAGAATCACACCTCAAAATGTTCAGATCATATCCTTTGTGTATGTGCTCTATCACTTTAGGAAGATGATTTTCATTCTCAAAGAAGAGACACCACTTAGTGATGAAAGTGCTTCCTGTGAGGGCCATAATATTTACTGTTTATGAGTATTGGCTTGAGAGTTGGGCTGGTGGAGGTGACAGCCCAGGACCACCCTATACGAGCTTTGTGACCTGTGCAAATTACTTCATTTTCTCCCTCAGCATTCTCACCTGCAAAATGTCTATAGTAACAATGAAGTTTGGGGAGAAACATATTAATGAATATTTAAATAAGGTATGAGCCTGGCACACAGTCCTTCATAAATACTAGTTATTATTCTTTCTTTTAACCTATTGATATTACTTATCTCTAGGGTGACAACCCTAGCTTATGCAAATTGTCCTGCAATACTTATTGAGAATCTCTTCTATCAGTCTCAAAAGTGTGCCTGTTTGGTGATACACTGCATACTGTCTTTGCCATCTCAATTTAAGTTCTCTTCATGACATGAATCTGTTCCTTCCCATCTGCCCCAATCAATAAATCACATTAAATTAAAAAAGAGAAAATGGTAGTCATCATTAATTCTTCCTTTTCTCTTGGCAACCTGTTTGCTGCTTTCCTTGAACTTAATCACATGCAGGATCAATTTATTTATTTATTTTTTGATTTTCAATCTCCTGCACTACTATAAGCTCAGAGAGGAAAGACCCTGTCTATCTTGTTCACAAAGGGAGCTGAGCCAATAGAACTGTGTCTAATCTTTGATAAATACATTTGAGTGAATAAATATATTTAGCAGATATTATATAAAACTGTACTTTTTCTTTATTTCTCCTCAAAGTTACCTCCTGATATTTTTAACTCTATTTTTTTTCTAAGTTCAACAATGCTCTGAAATGCAAAGAGTCAATTTCTATCTCTGCAAACTTGGAAGGTAATTTAACTTCTTTATATTCCAATTTATAGCCCAATTTACTCAGTTTAAAAATGAGAAAATATCCACCCCACCCACACTGTCTTGAGCTCAGATGTGTGACACTAACAGCAAACTCTGCAGCACCATAACAATGTAGGGTCCTACTGTTCACCATACAGCAACAACTAGCAGTCACCCTTATTTCTCGCTTAGCATTACTAATTTGTTTTTCAGGCTAAATCAAACTATGTACAACATTCATAATGGTTTAAAATGTTCAAAACTTTGATCTCATTTTGGTTTATCACATATTTGTTGACTGGTATTCGTTTCTGCAAATGGGTTAGATGTCCATTGAAGAGCTAGAATTTAAATTCTAATGTTCACAGACAGCATAATGAAAATCATAATAGGGCACCTGGGTGGCTCAGTTGGTTAAGCGACTGCCTTCGGCTCAGGTCATGATCCTGGAGTCCCGGGATCGAGTCCCGCATCGGGCTCCCTGCTCAGCAGGGGGTCTGCTTCTCCCTCTGCCCTCTTCCCTCTCGTGCTCTCTGTCTCTCATTCTCTCTCTCTCAAATAAATAAATAAAAAATCTTAAAAAAAAAGAAAATCATAATAATAGTTGGCATTCTTGAGTGTACATAATGTGGCAGACACTATGTGAATAAATTTACATATCTTACTTCCTCTAATCAACCATCCCGTGAAATAATGTATTTTTATTATCTATTTAATGGGTGAGGAAATAGGCTTATAGGATCTATGCATTTTTACTAAATTTCCAAAGCTGCTAAATGTAAAAAGTGTATATCAAGGCTACGTATATGGACAGATAACACACCCCCCTTGCTACTTTTAGCAGTTTATATGCATTGAAGAAGGAAAAATGTATTTATATTATTTTTATATATTGTATATTTCTCAAAGGACACATATCAGCTCTCTCCTCCATTCACAGATTCTCTCATTGTGTCAGTGAGTATTTACTTACTTCAGAGTGTCAAGTATTTCGTGTCTAAGCAAAATACTGTACATAAAATACATACAATTTATTTTATCATATGAATATATATGAACATTACAACAAAAAGCAAAAGAGGTAATCAAGAGGTCTTTGCCTACAGGGAGTTTAAGCTTTATCCACTACACACTGTGGAGGCACTGAACTAAACAAGGCACTGAACAAGAGTTTTAGTTGTTAGTAACGTGATTAATTTTGTATTTTGGAAGAATCACTACAGTAAAACTATAAAGAGATAAAGGAAATGAATTTTCTTGATAAGCTTACATGATATGACAATCCCAGCAACAAAATGTAAATACAATGCAACCTGTTTAGGTTTTGTGATGAAAAGGGATTTTTTTTGGCAATTTCTACCTGTATAGTTAGAAACAGGAGTAGCTTTTTTTGTTTGTTCATTTATTTTTTAAGCTTTAAAGACTACATCTTTCTAGTCTTATAAAGAACCACAATTCGTGGCTAATTTATAACAAATATACTTTGTATTTATATTGTTTTTGTGGAAGAAGTGTAATTATTATATATTCAATGTGTTATATATCTACATATATAAACTTACACATATCCATATATATGAAATATATTAAATATTTTTTTGCAAAGAAATGAATAAATGTACCTTGAATTCATTTAAGAACATATAGAATACTTTTAGAATAACTTGCATAGAAATAAGTAAAGAATTTTAAGAAAAATAATTACCCACAATCATGTACAAATAGATAATTATCATAATGACAAAATGATTATAGTTACTTGAATTTTATATCAAATAATTGCAGATAGAAATTCCTTTAAAATATTAAGGTCCTGGGGCGCCTGGGTGGCTCGGTCGTTAAGTGTCTGTCTTCGGCTCAGGTCATGATCCCAGGGTCCTGGGATCGAGGCCTGCATTGGGCTCCCTGCTCAGCTGGAAGCCTGCTTCTCCTTCTTCTCACTCCCCCTGCTTGTGTTCCTCTCTCACTGTGTCTCTCTCTGTCAAATAAACAAATAAAATCTTTAAAAAAATAAAGTAAAATAAAATATTAAGGCCCTTTGGAACTCCATAACCGTTTAGACTGCATATGCTTTAAAAATGCATGTTGCAGAACATTCGGATAGCAAAAGAAATACTCAGTTCTTTTGTAGCCTATGAATCTGAAAGAGTTTTATTTTTGATGGTATTGTAAATAGTATTGCTTTCTTAATTTCCCTTTCAATCAGTTCATTGTTAGTGTATAGAAATGCATTGATTTTTATAAGTTGATTTTATATCCTGTAATTTTACTGAATTCCTTGATTATTTCTACCAGTTTGTTGGTGAAGTCTTTGGGGTTTTCTATATGTAAGATCAAGTCATCTGTCAACAGAGACAATTTAACTTCTTATTTTCCTTTTTAAAAAAAATTTTATTATTTTTTGTAACTTCTTATTTTCCAATTTGAAGGCCTTTTATTATTTTTTTTTCTTACCTAATTGCTATGATAAAGACTTCCATTAATATGTTGAATAGAAGTGGCTAGAGTGTGCATCTTGGTCTGTTTCCTGATATTGGAGGAAAAACTTATAGCTTTTCACCATTTAGTATAATGTTAGCTGTGATCTTGCCATATATGACATTTATTACATTGAGATATTCTTTCTATACCTAATTTGCTGAGAGTTTTTGTCACGGAAGGATGTTGAATTTTGTCAAATGCTTTGTCTGTAACTGTTGAGTTAACCATATGATTTTTATCTTTCACTCTGTTAATGTTGTGCATCCCATTAATTGACTTGGATGTATTAAACCATTTTTGTAACCCATGGATAAATCCTACTCGGTCATGGTGTATAAGCCTTCCAGTGCACTGTTGAATTTGGTTTGCTGGTATTTTGTTGAGGATTTTCGCATCTATAATCCTCAGGGATATTGGCCTATAGTTTTCTGATAAGTGTCTTATGGTTTCTTGTAGTGTCCTGTAATTTCTTGTCTGGTTTTGTTATTGGTGTAATGCTGATTTCCTAAAATAAGTTTAGAAGTGTCCACTCCTTGCAAAGTTTTGGTAGACTTTAGGAAAGACTGGCATTAACTCTTCTCTAAATGTTTGGTAGAATTCACCAGTGAAGCCATCTAGTCCTGGGCATTTCTCTGTGGGGACATTTTAAATTATTGATTCAATCCACCTTACCAGTTATGGTTATTTAGGTTTTTACAGTTTAGATTTTTTATTTCTCTATGATTCAATCTTGGTGGGTTGTATATTTCTAGAGATTTATCCATTTCTTCTGAGATGTCCAATTTGTTGGCATACAATTATTTATAGTAGTCTCATGAAAATTTAATTTCTGTGACATCAGTTATATTGACCTTTTTTTGTGATTTTATTTACTTGAATCTTTTATTTTTTTTTCTTAGTTGAGCTAATGGTTTTTCAATTTTGTCTTTTCAAAAAACCATCTCTTAGTTTTGTTGTTTTTTTCTATTTTTTCTAATATCTATTTCAATTATTTCTGCTCTGATTTTTTTGGAAGATGATTGTTTTGTTCAGTTTTATTAAAATTTTTATTTTAACTCCAATATAGTTAACATATAGTGTTATATTAGTTTCAGGTGTACAATATAGTGATTCAACACTTCCATACGTCATTCAGTGCTCATCACAGTAAGTGCCCTCCTTAATCCCCATCACCATTTCACCCATCCTCCCACCCACCACCCTTCTGGTAACCATCAGTTTGTTCTCCACTTAAGAGTCTGTTTCTTGATTTCTCTCTCTCTCTTTTTTTTCCTTCACTATTTGTATCTTAAATTCCACATATGAGTGAAATCATACGGTATTTGTCTTTCTATGACTGGCTTATTTTGCTTGTCTGCTCTGATTTTTGTTATTTCCTTCTTTCCCCTAAATTTGGGCTTAATTTGTTCTTCTCCATTTCTTGAGATACAAAATAGCCAGTCTTTTTGAGATGTTTCTTTTTTCTTATCTAGGTGTTAATAGCTATAAATTTCCCTTTCAGAAGTGCTTTTGCTACATCCCATAAGTTTTGGTATGTTTTGTTTCCGTTTTCATGTGTATCAAGATATTTATTTATTCCCCTTTTGCTACTTCTTTGATCCATTCATTGTTCTGTGTTGTTTAATTTGCATGTATTTGTGAATTTTACACCTTTTTTCCTGTTACTGAGTTCTAATTTCATATTGTTGTAGTTAGAAAAGACGCTTGAGGGGCGCCTGGGTGGCTCAGTCGTTAAGCGTCTGCCTTCGGCTCAGGTCATGATCCCGGGGTCCTGGGATCGAGTCCCACATCGGGCTCCCTGCTCGGCGGGAAGCCTGCTTCTCCCTCTCCCACTCCCCCTGCTTGTGTTCCTTCTCTCACTGTGTCTCTCTCTGTCAAATAAATAAATAAAATCTTTAAAAAAAAAAAAAAGACGCTTGATAGTAACAGTCTTCTTAAATATGTTAGACTTGTTTTGTGACCTAACATATGATCCATCCTAGAGGATGTTCTGTTTGTGCTTGAGAAGAATGTATTTTCTGCTGCTGTGGGATGGAATGTTCTCTATATGTCTGTTAGTTTCATTTGAGCTAAAGTGTAGTTCAAGTCCATTATTTCCTTATTGATTTTCTGTCTGGATGATCTATCCATTGTTGAAAGTGGGGTATTGAAATCCACTACTGTTATTGCAGTGTTGTCTATTTTTGCCTTCAGATCTGTTAATATATTGTTTAATATATTTAGTTGCTCCAATTTTGAGTGCATATATATTTATAAATTGTTACTTCCTCTTGATGAATTGACCCCTTTATCATTATGTAATTTTTTTTTTTTTAGTTTTTTTACTTAAGGTCTCTTTTGTCTGATATAAATATAGCCTTTTCTATTCTTTTGGGTTTCCATTTGCATGAAATGTCTTTTTGCATTTCTTCACTTTCAGTCTATATGTATCCTTAGAGCTGAAATTAGTATCTTACAGGCAGCATATACTTTTATATCTATTCACTATTTTTATATATCCATTCTGTCACTCTATGTCTTTTGATTAGAGGATTTAGTCTATTACATTTAAAATAATTGTTGGCAGGTAAGGATATATCATTGCTATCTTACTGTTTTCTGGCTGCTTTTTAATTCTTTTGTTCCTTCCTACCCCTTGCTATCTTCCTTTGTGATATGATAATTTTCTGTACTTGTATACCTTGAATCCTTTCTCTTTATCTTTTGTGTATCTACTCTAGGTTTTTGGTTTGTGGTTACTATGAGTCTTGCACAGAATATTTTATAGTCATAATAGCCTATTTTATGCTGATAGCAATTTCACTTTAATCATCTATAAAAACTCTACCCTGTTACTCCCCTGTTTTTGTGTTATAATGTCATAATTTATATATTTATATATTAATATATTGTATATTCATTAACAAATTTTTGTACCTATAATTATTTTAATACTTTTGTTTTTAACATTTATTCTACAGTTAATTGATTTATGTATTATCATACCCTTACAGTATTAGAATATTCTGAATTTGACCATATGTATACCTTTGCCAGTGTGTTTATACTTTTATATGTTTTCATATTACTAATTAGCTTGAAGAGCTCCCTTTAGCATTTCTTGTAAGGCAGATCTAGTGGTGATAAACTCTCTCAACTTTATCTGGGAAAGTCTTTTTCTCCTGCATCTTTGTAGGGCAGTTTTGCCAGATTTTCTTGATTGGCAGTTGTTTTTGTTGTTGTTTTTCTTTTAGAATTTTGACTATATCATGCCACTCTCTTCTGGTCTGTAAAGTTTTGCCTGGGAAATCTACTGATAGCCATATGGTGATTCCATTGTATGGAAAGAGTTTTTTGCTTGTTTTTGCTCAAATCTGTATGGGATGCTATGCTTTCATATATCTGAATGCCCATACCTCTCCCCAGCTTTGAGAAGTATTCATCCATTATTTGTTTAAACAAGTTTTCTGTCATTTTCTGTATTTTCTCTTTCTGGGCTCCCATAATGAGAATATCATTTCTTGTGAAGGTGTCCCATAATTCACTAATGTCAGTCATTTTCATTCTTTTTTACTCTTTTCCTCTTTGAATGGATTCTTTCAAATGTCCTGTCTTCAAGTTCATAGACTATCTCTATTGCTTGTTCAAGTCTGATGTTAATGGCTTCTCCTGCATTATTTTAATTTTATAAATTACATTCTTTAAATCCAGAATTTCTATTTCTTTTTTTCATCTCTGTCTCTGTTGAACTTGTATTGTTCAGGCATTGTTATCTTGATTTTGTTGAGTTGTCTTGTTGAATTTCCTTAAAATAGTCATTTTAAACACTTTGCTAGACAATTTATAAATTTATAAATTTCCATTTCTTTGGGGTCAGATACTGGAAATTTATTGTTCTCCTTTGGTAGTGTTATATTTCCTGGACTTTTTGTGTTCCTTGAAGTCTTGTATTGCTGTTTTCACATTTGAATAAACAGTTATCTTTTACAGTCTTTACTGACTAGCTTCAAAAGAGAATTATCTTCACCTATTATTCCAAGGTGAAGGTATTTTGAGGCTTTCTCTGATCTTTTCTAGAGATTTGCCTGCTTTACACTTCTGTTCTCTGTTGGTGGTGGTGGTGGAGGGTGGAATTCTTAGGATTTTATGCCTTCTCCCAGTCTTGCAAATCCAGGCTAGGTGCTGCAAGCCTTCTGTTCATTTCTCTGAGGCAGTGCCCTGAAATGCACATGCTCAAGTTTGTGAGTCTTCACCCCTCCCACGGAGTTGGACTGGCTCTCTGCACTTGCATGCTAGCAGTCTGCAAAAACTTACTCTCATTGTCAATAGGAGCATGTGCTGGGAGTTAGCCATGAAGAGGTGGGTGAGGCATGTGGAATGTTGGGGATGTCCAAGGACCAGTTAGGGGGTTCACAGATGAAGCTTCCCCAGTGGTTATGGACAGACATCCTGATGAAGTCTGAATTGGTAGTAGGGAGAACCATGAAGCAGTCAATAGCATCCCAAAGTACTTTTTTTTTGGATTGTCTTGTTTGAATCTGAGAAATGTTGAAAAACAGGGTATTTTGGGACACCTGGGTGGTTCAGTTGGCTAAACATCTGCCTTTGGCTCAGATCATGATCCCAGAGTCTTGGGATTGAGTCCCACATCAGGCTCCTTGCTCAGCAAGAAGCCTGCTTCTCCCACTGCCTGACACCCCCCTGCTTATGTTCACTCTCTCTCTCTCTCTCACTCTCTGACAAATAAATAAAATCTTTTTTAAAAAAGGGTATTTTTATCCCCTAATAATATTATCATTATTATTGATGATGATTTTGATCGTGGCTCACAATATAAAAATCTAATATAGAATAAAAAAATAATACTCTTTCCAATACTGGTGCTAGCACTCTTGGAAAGGGACAGATGAATGTACAAAATACAATTTAAAAAAGTATTATCTTCTCTGGCAGTGGATCTATAGGCATATAGCAGATAAAAAACAACAACAACAACAACAAAAAACATTAATGAACTCTAAAGTTGTGGTAAGGTGTGTGATTCCATGGTATTTAAACCAAGATCTTTGTCACTTCTATTCCTCATTGTTTAGTGAGATGTAAGCGCTACTCCAGAATGAAATAGTAAAAACACAATCTCCCTCTCTCCCCAGCTCCCAGTCAGGGGGCTATTTGGTACTGCTAAATAAACTGGGGCCCTGACCACCCTGGCCCAGATTTTGTAGTGGAGGTTCCACGTTGAGAGAGGAGAACCAAGGAGACCTGTGGCTTCTGCCTCCATGTACCAAGTTCTCAGCTTCTAAAGTGAAAGTGTTACTTAGAGAGAAGCGGGCCATTGTCTCCATCTTCACCTCCCTCAACATCAGAGGTATGGTTTGGAGATTCTGTCTCAGGGAGAGAAGCAGGATGTAGAACAGAGACTGAATCCTTGTCAATAAGACCTAATGAAAATTTATAGAATATTTCATCTACAAAGAGAAAAATGTATGTTCTTCTTTTTTTTTTTAAGATTTTATTTATTTATTTGACACAGAGATACAGTGAGAGAGGGAACACAAGCAGGGGGAGTGGGAGAGGGAGAAGCAGGCTTCTCACGGTGCAGGGAGCCTGATGTGGGTGGAGCTCGATCCCAGGACCCTGGATCATGACTTGAGCCGAAGGCAGATGCCTAATGACTGAGCCACCCAGGGGCCCCAAAATCTATGTTCTTCTTTTTTTTTTTTTAAGATTTTATTTATTTGCGAGAGAGAGAATGAGAGACAGAGAGCATGAGAGGGGGGAGGGTCAGAGGGAGAAGCAGACTCCCTGCCAAGCAGGGAGCCCGATGTGGGACTTGATCCTGGGACTCCAGGATCATGACCTGAGCCGAAGGCAGTCGCTTAACCAACTGAGCCACCCAGGAGCCCTAAATGTATGTTCTTCTTAAGAGCACATGGAACATTCATCAGAAAAGAACATGTACCTAGTCAAAAAAACACACCTCCATATATTTAAAAAGAAATAATAAAAAGGTATGTTGTCTGACAACAATGGGATGGAATGAGACACCAATTATTAGAAAGATCTTTGGGAAACTCACAAATAGCTGGAAACTAAACAACATACTCCCAAATAACAGATAAGTCAAAGCAAAACATCACACGGGCAGTTAGAAAATATTTTGAGATGGACAAAAATGAAGACACAGCACATCAAAATTTATGGGATGCAGCTAAAGCAGTGCTTAGAGGGAAATGTATAGCGGTAAAATCCCTAGATTGAAAAAGAAGGAAGATATCAAATCAAAAACCTAAACTTCAACCTATGACTCTAGAAAAAGAAGATCAAATTAAATCTAAAGCTAGCAGAAAGAAGGAAAGAATAAAGATTAGAGTGTACCTTAATGAAATAGAAAATACAAAAACAATAGAGAAAAATCAGTGAAACCAAAAGCTGGTTCTTTGAAAAGATTTTTTTTTTTAAAGTGGACGAAACTATAGCCAGATTGACCGAGAAACAAAGGGACAAGAATAAAATCCCTAGAATCAGAAATGAAAGAGAGAACATTACCCTGATTTTGCTGAAGTAAAAAAAGGTTATAAAGAAATACTATGAATAATTTTATGTCAGTAAGTTAGACAACTTAAATGAAAGGCAAAAAGATCCTAGAGAATCAAGGGAAACAGACACACACACATACACACACACACACCCCACACAGAAGTTGGGAATTAAAAGAAGACAGTAGGAAGTTAACTTCACAGTGGAAAGTTTATAAATAGTGCCAAAATTTACTTAATTATGGTGTTATATAATTACATCCTCTTGATATTAAACTGATTACTTTGTGTTCACAAATGACTGCTACACTTTCCCTAAGTTACCAACATTTGATACAGACAGAAAAGTAAGTGTTGGTATGTTATTCATGGTTTCACCAGGTGAAGAGAAGTAATTCAATATATTTTAGGTGAACAGTATTTAATATTAGGGGAAAAAAACAATACAGAGTCTTTAGAACTGAGGAAGTAAAAATTGTGATGGAGTCAGTGAAGTTTGGGGGGGAATCAATAAGAAAGATCTCAGCCTGAAGAACCAAGACCAGTGGTTCCTAAGAACCTGCTGTGGATTTCACCTCTGCTCACACATCTGACTACAGCTGCCTCTGGCTACAGATTTAATGGCATGTCTTCCTCCCCCTTCCAAATCTTGGACATGTACCTCTCATTGACAAATCTGACTAGGAACCTATAGGAAATGGATTCTGAGAAATGTACAGGAGACTTTAGAATGTGGTGACTGTGAACTCACCCCCCCAAAAAAAAAAAGTAGACAAAATGGTATAATACTTAACATTTCTATCTAACTGAACAGTTTTTAAAGACATATATATATGTGTGTGTATATATATGTAATAAAACTTCCACAGCTATTCTGGGAGGTAAACATAATGTTCATTTTACAGCCTTGAATACTGAGTCTCAATGGGGTTAAATGACATGTTCAAATTACACAGTGATTAATATTTAAGCCAAAAAGGAAATTTAAATCTTCTGATGAAAGGCTGTGGGTTATGTTCTATCACAGCTCCTTCTTACAAAATCCCCTATGTGCTATTTTTACAAAGACTGAGGCCTATATTTGATTTGAGACTTGCTTCAATCAACTCCTAGTAAAATAAATGTTATACCTCTAGTTACAAATCTCTGTTTGCATTAATTTGCTTTCACTAACATATGCTTTCACTCACATATGCCTTTCCATACTTCTATCAAAAGATAAATATAACTTTCTTTTAAAAAAGTAAGTAAATTTATATATTGGAAGGCTATTTGATTTAGTGAAGAAATAAGGTATTATTAACTTGTGGGCAAAGTTCTTTCTTAGCTGTTTTTTTAACAATAAAGTGGTAAATATCTCAAAAGGTAAAAAGGTAATATGATAATTTCTCATTTAAGAAAGTGCTGATAAGTAAATACCTCGGATTACAAAGAAAATTGAGAAGGTTGTTTGAAATTTGTACTGGTAATTAATTTCTTTTATGATCGAATTTGTCAAAGGGTTATAGGATATTGTGTATCTGAGGATTTAAATTCTAGAATATTTGTATATCTACTTCTTAAAATGTATTTAAAGGAAAAATGTATAAGTTAATGTGTGTTGTATTGAATCATACCATTTTCATGAAAGCATGTTTTTTAATATAATAAGTCATTAGTATTCTCCTTTTTTCAACATCTGTTTTGGAACCTTAGTAATTTTATTGCATTTATATACCTTTCTTTTATCTTCCAGTTAGATGTAAAAACCTAGTGATATAAAATATCAATGCATGAAGTAATTTTTAATAGAATGCTAGGTGAGGAACTCAGATATGTTTTATTCAATGAGGCCAATATACTATATTTAAGATTATGATTTGATCTTATTAATAATAGCCATAAATTATGAGTGAATAGTGTCCTTGGAAAATGAACAGCTTCTGTCACAGAAGTGGCACAGAATGCTATGCCACAAAAACACTACCATGAACCTACTATTCTGGTGCCTAATTTAATTTCCAGGGACTGGATGCATGCTGACTAATTCTGATTTAATCTAAAGAAGGTTGTCATAGATGTAAGCTCCAATTTGCTGAATATGGTGTTTGTTATTAATGTAAAACATACTTTAAATTATTTTATGAAATTGGATGACAAATTGAACTCCTTTTAAAACAGGAGTCAAATCCTAATAGAAATGATTTTTGGGTATGAAATCACCTCTCCATACCTATTTTGAAAGGATTATAGACAGCTTTTAATAAAACTGCTGACACCTCTATCCATGTAATATTATATACTCAAGAGAAAGAGACACAAAGTAAAAGTGTGCAACATATTTTACTGGATGGGCCATAAACTCTCTGATGCATTTCCAGGTGCTGAAAATAGGCTTTCTTGATACATTTCAGGAATAAATCCTTCGTATCTGATTAAAATGCAGATGAGCATCATAAACTATTGTAATTTGAAAGGACCGAACTCAAGATGAAATCTGCCTCCATATGCTTTCAGGTGTAAAACAGGAGGGAGTTTGCTGAAAGTACCGCTGAATCCAATTTAGGTTAAAATTCAGGGATAAAACATGCCAGTCTGATTCCCCACATTTTTGTTGTTGTTGTTTTTCTGCATTTATGTCATTTTGTTGTGTGCCTGTGTAAGTTTAGGCCATCTGCATAATCATATTGCTGTTAATTATGACAAGAGTATTTTATTTTTAATATTTTTTGCAAATATGATGCCATACATGTATGGAAAAAGAAAAAAAAAAACAGCTAAAATTGTTTGCAGGGTTTTGAAAGAGCTTTGGAATTAAATTGACTCCCATAGGTTCATTTCTTCAATAAGGTGTTTGCCTCTTCTTTTTTTTTTTTTTTAAGATTTTATTTATTTATTTGAGACAGAGAGAATGAGATACAGAGAGCATGAGAGGGAGGAGGGTCAGAGGGAGAAGCAGACTCCCTGCCGAGCAGGGAGCCCGATGCGGGACTCGATCCCAGGACTCCAGGATCATGACCTGAGCCGAAGGCAGTCGCTTAACCAACTGAGCCACCCAGGCGCTCTGGTGTTTGCCTCTTCTAACGTTTTTCAGCAGATATGAGAGCAGTAGAATGAAGCCCTATGTAGTGAGCAGGCACCAGTTAAATAGCAAACACGCAGCTGAGTCATTGCTCCAGGGCTAGGAGCAGACAGACAGGGGCTTTGGAAAAGATGAACTTCAGTCAGAAACCTAAGTCTCCTGCCTAACAATTGTGTGGTTCGGGAGAATTCTTAAAGTTTCTCTGAGCTTCAGTTTTGTCTTTGATAAATGGTCATGACGAATGTGCGCATCTGTAGGGTTTATGAGCGGATCGTGCCTAGAGAGCACCTAGTGAAGTGTCCGCACACTGCTGGTGTAAAATGTATGTGGTCTGCTTTTACTCTGGCTTTTATCTGCACAGCTGTGCTATGGACTTGTGTTAGTAGGAATGAGAGAGGGGCCCACATGTCAGTATTCTAGAAAGTGCATCCTAGGCTTATACCCATGCTTCCAAAAGTTCTCTACAATTTTTGTAGTTTGTATCTTTTATTTAAATATGAGTAATAAAATACAGAAGCTATTCTGAGTCATTGAATGACTGAGTTTAAGTCCTGGACTTTTGTTTGTGCTTGGAAACATGTTACTTCCAAGTATTATTATTTTAAAACTTTAAACTTGCAAGCTCTTTGGAAAATTACAGAGATGGTCTTCATGATGCCTTAGGGACAAGTGACAGTAATATCACAATATGCTGTAGATTGAGTAAATGTTTTATAAGTCAAGGAGGCTCAGAATATTGAGGCATCACATGAAACACTGAAGTATGAAGAAGTCAGTGCCATAAGAAAAGGAACCATAACCATCAGCACCCCTGCAAATGACAGGCTAGCTCTAGGCCAAACCACCGTCTGTCACATTTAATTAATGTGATTTGTATTAATATTATTGTTGTGTAAAACTTCAATTTAATCAGTGATCATTTTACATTTCACATTATATGGGAACCATAATCATAAGAAAACTAGAACACCTAGTTAATGAAATGCACATATTTAGATAATTTCTTAAATGTTAAATTCATTCTAGAATCATTAAAAGCATTTTGGTTTAGAATCATTTTTCCAGGTCTGCATATAAATGAAAACTTAATGAATTAATTTTGAAGAAATAAGAACAGCTCTTTGAATGAAAAGAATTATACTATTATGTAGGGGCTTATAATAAAAAACCATAATGTTAAAACAAAGCATAAGAAAATATATGTATAGTAGAGATTGCAAGAAATTAAAATTTTTGTTTGATAACCTATAAACAAAGACAAATGATAGACTGAAATAAAATATTGGAGTGAGTTATCCTGAATTGCCATTTGGTAGATCAAAAATCGTCACAAATTGGGGTGCCTGGGTGGCTCAGTCAGTTGAGCAACGGACTCTTGGTTTCAGCTCAGGTCATGGTCTCAGGGTCCTAAAATTGAGCCCCTTGTCTGGCTCCCCGCTCAGCAGGGAGTCTATTTTCCCCATCTCTCTCCCTCTGCCGCTCTCCCTGCTCATGCACTCTCTCTCTAAAATAAAAAAAAAAAAATGACACAAATTAGCAAATGTGTATGGTTTGACCTATTTGTGACATTTAATACCTAAGGAATTAATATTTCTATTTTACACCAAAAATTATACATGTTAATGAGATGAAAAAAAAGGCTACAGAAAAAATGAGCAAGGAATATAATCATGAAATTCACAGAACAGAAAATGCAAATGACCTTCTAATGAAAATAAATTCCACTTCACTAGTCATCAAGGACAAGATGATTGAAACAATGAGATCTTTTTTAAAAAAAAAATCAGGTTGACAGAAATCTGAAAGATTGATCATATTCATTGCTGCCAGGAATGTAACACAACCATAACCTTTGGCCAATAAAACTGGACATCACTCCAAAGTTTGTGGAATTTGTCTGGCAGCATTTTTAAACATTAAAGTGCAAATATGCATTGAACCAGTAATTTTTTCTGGGCCTGATACAACAGAAACTGAAGTATCATCACATAAATGATATTTTTTTAAAAATTTTTTTAAGATTTTATTTATTTATTTGACACAGAGAGAGAGATAGCAGGAGAGAGAACACAAGCAGGGAGAGCGGCAGGCAGAGGGAGAGGGAGAAGCAGGCCTCCCCCTGAGCAGGGAGCCCGATGCGGGGACTCGATCCCAGGACCCTGAGATCATGACCTGAGCTGAAGGCAGATGCTTAACTGACTGAACCACCCAGGGGCCCCGATGATGTTATTTTTATGATATTTTTTATTTATTATTATTTTTATATTTATACTTTATTTGAAATGGAAAAAATAAAAGCAAAAGTGATTTGAATATCCATCACTTGGGGGAAACTGAATAAATTTTGGTGAATCAATCTCTGGGGTCAATTTTTATATATTTATATTGAGAAAAATATATTGTTAAGTTAAAAAGCGAAGTATAGAATATTTTCCTCTAATAATGTTTTCTTGAAAAAACATGTATAAGCTTGTATAAAAACTGTGAAAAACATAGTTTCCAAATTGTTACTCTGCCTATAGTAAGAAATGGGATTTCAGTAGAAGATGAGAATTTTATTGTACTTTATACTTCTGTATTGTTGACATTGGTAAAATATGAAAATATTGCTTAAAATAAATGTACAGGTATATCAATTTTAGAACATAAAAGAAAAATTGCAAAGAACTCCCTTATTTTACTTGGCTTTATAAAATTGTGCAATTTCTTTTTTTTATTATTATGTTAATCACCATACATTACATCATTAATTTTTGATGTAGTGTTCCATGATTCATTGTTTGCATGTAACACCCAGTGCTCCATGCAGAATGTGCCCTCTTTAATACCCATCACCAGGCTAACCCATTCCCCTATCCTGCTCCCCTCTAGAACCCTCAGTTTGTTTCTCAGAGTCCATAGTCTCTCATGGTTCGTCTCCCCCTCCGATTTCCCCCCTTTATTCTTCCCCTCCTGCTATCTTCTTCTTCTTCTTCTTCTTTTTTTTTTGCAACGACATGGATGGAACTGGAGGGTATTATGCTGAGTGAAATAAGTCAATCAGAGAAATGACCTCACTGATATGAGGAATTCTTAATCTCAGGAAACAAACTGAGGGTTGCTGGAGTGGTGGGGGGTGGGAGGGATGGGGTGGCTGAGTGATAGACATTGGGGAGGGTATGTGCTATGGTGAGTGCTGTGAATTGTGTAAGACTGTTGAATCACAGACCTGTACCTCTGAAACAAATAATACATTGTATGTTAAAAAAAAATGTGTAATTTATCTTCATAAAATATTCTTAAGATTGTAGATGCTGAGTCAGAGAGGACATAAAATGTTTAATCATGTGGCCAGGTTATATTAAACTTATTTCACCATTTTATAACATAATTAATATTATTTAAGATTTCCAAATTCATAAACTCACCATTGCAATGTTGTTTTTTGTTTTTTGTTTTAAAAGATGTTTTCTGGGCTGTGTGGGTGGCTCAGTTGGTTAAGCTTCCGACTCTTGATTTCCACTCAAGTCATAATCTCCGGGTCCTGAGATCAAGACCCCAGTTGGGCTCTGTGCTCAACGTGGAGCCTGCTTAAGATTTTCTCTTTCCCTCTCCCTCTGCCTCCTGCCCCCACTTGCGCACTCTCTCTCTCTCTCTTTCTCTCTCTCTCTCTATGTAAATATTTTCCAATCTAATAGGCAACATTTACTCCTCTTTGTCTTTTTTGTGTTTCATGTGCTTGACATACAAAGTACTCAATCCATGAATATACACTGTATTATTAATGAGTCTTAAAGTATTTTATAAAATATTTGAGTTGTGGGCGCCTGGGTGGCTCAGTCGTTAAGCGTCTGCCTTCGGCTCAGGTCATGATCCCGGGGTCCTGGGATCGAGTCCCACATCGGGCTCCCTGCTCGGCGGGAAGCCTGCTTCTCCCTCTCCCACTCCCCCTGCTTGTGTTCCTGCTCTAGCTATCTCTCTCTGTCACATAAATAAATAAAATCTTTAAAAAAAAAATATTTGAGTTGTGTATTTCTTCCTTGTGATTACCCATCTTTGACATGTCAAAATAATACGCATCCAAACTGTACTGCTTTATTGTTAGGATAAGGTAAATGGAAAGACTGTCTGAAATTTATATGCTAAATAATTTTAAATGACTTCTGAATATTGAAGATTGGATAGCATTAAGAAACTTTGAGACTTTTTCTAGGAATATAGTAAACAAATATTTTTAAATGTATTTTCCACATTGGAGAGCAGTAAACAATTTTAAACAAATTAATTTTATTTGAATTTTCATTCTTGAAATTTTGAACTATTCATGAACTTTTATTGAACTCATGTGCAGAATATATTTTCACAGAAAGACTGCTTAAATAAGCTAAAAGTGCTCTCAAAATGAAATAAAGGAATAGTTAAACTTTTTAGTACTGTTTAAGTACAGTATAAAACTTGAAAATGCAAAACTTGGAAGATGATGTTGGTATTTATTAGCAGATGTGTTGATCCTGATAAATAGAATTCAGTTATTCAATGGCATATAGCACACTGAAGTGAAGAGAGAGGAAAAATAAAGAGCTCAGCCTGAAAGAAGTTTTTCTTCCAAAACAGGTTACTGTTGCCAATAGTTTTCTTTATTACTTTTGTTATTGAGAGAAAAGTCATTGAATATTTCATTCGCTTTCTTTTCAGTAGATATTTTGATAGCCCGAGTGTCCCTTTATGGGAAACTCATTTCCTCAAAAAAACACCTTAAAGTAAATCTAAGAGATTTGAAGTTCCTGAGGGTATTTTACTTTGTTCTTTAGATTCTTAGTATTTTATGTGAAATATGTAGTCCTAAAGGCATAAATGCTATTTGAAACATGAACTTTCTGGAAACCTCTTAGAGAGGAAATATTCTGATTTTGATTTTCTAAAATTTTATACGAAAGAGGTCATTGCATCTTTGAAATAGTTTGTGTAAGCCAGAGGCAATATAATGCAATTTTAATGTCCTTATTTTCCCTTATATATGCTTGTCCAGTTTGTGCCATTTTCTTATCTGTTTATATGCCAAGAGTAGTATATTATTATTTAGGTAGTTTTTAACTATTAAAAAAAGTTATAAGCTTGAAATACCTTCTTTTAATAGATTTGCTTGGTTAACCTGGAAGAGTTTGACTGCTGTTGGGGTTACATTTGTTAATTCTGCCATTTCCAGGTACAGTCAGGGAGCTGTTTTGTCTGTGTAAGCCCCAATGTCCTGGGGATTTCATTCCTCCATTCCTAAGTGAAGCATAATTGAATCACTTTAGATATCATGAGGCTACTTGACCAGACTGTATACCTCAGATGGTTGCTCTAATATATAGTACATTTTCAAATATCAGCAGTTACCTTCTGGAATGAATGCTAGAAAGTTTAATTCAGTATACTTTTTATTGGTGTTATATTGTACCAATAACAGAGTTGAAAACAAAATATTCCAAATCCTACCATTCCATCAGCTCAACTACAGTGACAGGTTTGTTCCCTTCTAACTGCTGTCCATTTGCATGCATGAATTTTACATATTTGTAATCATAGTGTAGGCACAATTGGATTTCATTCAATATTGAAGCAAACAAATTGGCCCTAAACAGCTTTGTTCTCCTGACTCTGGGGTCTTAATATAGGCCGTAGGGAGTTCTCATCGACTCAGCTTCACCTAAGGCTAGAATATTTTATTGAAATATTTAATTATTGAAAAGTACTGCTTATCATTTCACATTCAGAGTTAGAAAATTCGCAAAAAACATAAACCATTTCATGAAAACTCTGTTGTTTCTATCGGTAGATACATTTGTCTCAATCATGAAAATGTGAAAATATTATATGTGACCTTTGTATGTACATTTTAATATTGTAGTATGTTAGCAATAAGGCTCTCTGGGCACCTGTCAGTTAAGCAAAATCTAATACATATATATTGGCTTCTGCAAATACCTTAATTTTACATGCATTATGGTGACCTAAGAACTTGAGACGTAAGCAAAAATTCCTACTTATCATAGAGACCTATCCCAGGAAATCTATTAAAACACCAACCATATATTTTCCTATTAATGAAAGGAGAGGCCAGAAGATATCAGCCTGAGTTAACTACTTAAAGATTGGATATATAACACTGACCTTCTAGAAGGTGAGCATAGTTTTACCTAGACTACATAGCACCTCCACATTAATTGTTAACAACTTGACTTAATTTGTAGCTTATGTATTTTCAACATTAGAAAAACTGTTTTAAGATTAAATAAGAATGTTAATGACCCTGTGTCGCTTTTCCATGCCATTCAACAGGTAACTTATTTTCCCCAGAAATATTTATTTATAGCAGACGTATTTGAAGTAAAACCTCCTGAGGAGCAACCAATTAGAGAGAGTGATATTTCTTCTTGAGACATGACTGAAGCGAAGACATATTTCAGCGTTCATTAGTACACTGTTTAAGCAGATCAGCCACAACCACTTATGAAAAGATTATATTAGCATTAAGTGGAGAAGCAGTGCTGTGAATTAGGAGGCTCTGTGGTTCGTCTTGGTATGTTAGCTTTCAGTTGCAGGAAACAGAAAGATGCCTAGGCAATTACTAGCAGCACGAGATTTTACATAAGAACTGAGATGCTTACCCATCACTTGAAGGACCTCTAGGCCTAACACTCAGAACCAGTCTATGCAGAAATAGCTTGTCAGGGAGCTTCTGTGTGTGTCTGACTTCAAGAAAATACCACTGTGGCTGAGATCCAGGGACAGAAAGCCACCAGTGCAGCAGCTTCCTCTCAAAAGCACACAGGAGTAGACACAGGGCTCTGTTGCCTCCCCCCTCACCCCAGAAAAAATCTTGATAATACCATGCTGCTCTGCAGCAATAGCCAAAGCAAAGGAGGCAGTCTCTCCTATAGTTCTACCTTCTAGATCTCATCCTATGCATTTAACTGACAAAATTTTATGCATACTCAAACACTTAAATTGAAGGGAATCTTAGTAAATGTTTTAACTTTCCAGCCTCTGGAAACAATGTAAATGATGCTCAGGCTAATCCACTATGCTCAGCGCACTTTAATTCCTTTTGATATCTGAATTTATGTGTACCTATTAGGTAGGTTAATTATATGTTCTGGTTTACTTGGGGCAGTCCTGATGTGTGTCTGTCATCCCAGTACAATTATAAATAGTGCCCCCTTTCACTCTTACGGAGTTCTGGTTTGGAAGATAAATTCCATATTCATTTTATGTATGTGTATCAGACCCTACAGGGTGTAAGGAAGAAAGACAAAAATGCCACTAACTGGCCCATGTCTTCTTATTCAGCACTTAAAATAAGGCTGTGAGGAATTATTAGCCTTTTTACCTTAGTGGATATAGAGCCTGAAGAATGTACTAACTAGCCTGCCATGGTCACACAGTGCTAAAGCAAGCAGGGGTGAATTTAAATTTAAGCCTCTCTGACTTCTTTTTTTTTTTTAAAGATTTTATTTATTTGAGAAGAGAGAATATGAGAGAGAGAGAACACACAAGAGGGGATAGGGTCAGAGGGCAAAGCAGACTCCCTGCCGAGCAGGGAGCCCGATGCGGGACTCGATCCAGGGACTCTAGGATCATGACCTGAGCCGAAGGCAGTCGCTTAACCAACTGAGCCACCCAGGCGCCCCTCTCTGCCTTCTAAAGACATGATTTTTTGGTTAATCATGTAGCTCTTTTTTTTTTTTTTTCCCAGAAAGAGACAGGGTTAGAGAAAGGGGAAGGGGCAGAAGGAGAGGGAGAGCAAGAATCTAAAGCAGGCAGGCTCCATGCCCAGTGCACAAACCTGGGGCTCCATCCCACAACCCTGAGATTATGACCAGAGCCAAAATCAAGAGTTGGACGCTTAACTGACTGAGCCACCTGATGCCCCTAATCATGTAGCTCTTTGCTATAATCAGTTCTGTGCTAACTGTTGTTTCTGCCAAAGTTATTATGGACTTTAAGCATTTTATTTTCCCGCATTATTCATTTATTTATTAATTCATTCCACCGGTATTATTTGAGCACCTAATATGAATCAAACATTGACCTCTGTCCTAGGGTTATAGTATTAGACCAAATAGACGAAAATCTTTACCTCTGTCAAGCCTCTAACAGAGAGAGTACATATATTTTTAACAAAAAGTTTAAATGTGTCAAGTGATAAAAAGGATCATAGAGAAAAATACATCAGGCAGGCATGCTCGGGAAAGCCCGGTGAGGGGGTTGCTATTTAAATTTGGATGGTCAATGATAAAATTTTATTAGATACACAAAATAGGTCAAATGATCATGAAGGGGGGCACCTGGGTGGCTCAGTCATTAAGCGTCTGCCTTCGGCTCAGGTCATGATCCCAGGGTCCTGGGATCGAGCCCCGCATCGGGCTCCCTGTTCAGCAGGAAGCCTGCTTCTCCCTCTCCCACTCTCCCTGCTTGTGTTCGTGCTCTCGCTATCTCTCTCTGTCAAATAAATAAATAAAATCTTAAAAAAAAAAAAGATCATGAAGGTATCTATGTAAGAACATTATAGGCTAAAAGTGGAAAATGTAAACTACTGGCAAAAGTGAGCATGGAGGGGCGCCTGGGTGGCTCAGATGCTTAAGTGTCTAACTTCGGCTCAGTTCATGATCCCAGAGTCCTGAGATGGAGCCCCACATAGGGCTCCCTGCTCAGCAGGGAGTCTGCTTTTCCCTCTCCCTCTGCCCCTGCTCTCTCTCTCTCTCACACACACATGGGCATTCTCTCTCTCTCTAATAAATAAAATCTTAAAAAAAAAAGTGAGCTTGGAGAGTTTAAAAACAAGGAGACCAGTTTAGGTGCCATGGATGAATGAGGGCATGAGCAGGAGAGGAAGACAACAGTTTGTGTGTGTGTGTGTGTTGCTGAGAGGAAGATAACAGCCCTGTGTAACCTAAGGCTTTAGCTTTGAAGTAAGATAGGAAGCTGTTTAGCATACTCATATATTTCAGCCAACTATAGAATATAGCCAATTTTTCACCTTGGAAAAGAGTATTATTCAAAGATAAGCTTTAGAAAAGAAATGGATAATATCACGCATATTATCTAACTTGTTTAATCCTCAAGCCCCTCACCAGTAAAGAAAGAATACTAAAAACATGGCAAAGGTTCAGTGCAATTATAAATACACTTGTTTAACACACACTAAGTGCTCAATCAATGAAGTCAGTTGTTATTAGCTTAAATGGGGAACAATTTCAATCAAGTAAGTAGTATATATTTCTAAATGCATTCACTTTGCTATTTATGAACCACATAATAGAACTGTTAAATCTTATGCAAGATTTAATCATACATCCATATATGTACATTTCTAGCTTTAAACATTTTAACATGCACAATAGAGTAACCCACTTGGTTCCAATATAATGGCTGGAGATATTATTATTAGATTGACAAATGATTTATCTGCAAAATAAATTAGGAAATTGATGTTTGGGTTAAAAAATGTATTCTAGACTTCAAATCAAACTAACTATTGAGTATCTGTGATGTCTGAAGCTCTGTGTAAGGCGCTGGCACAGCAAAAATAACCGAATATGTATCAATAAATAAATATAATTAATAATAATAATAATTTGTTATTGTTGTAGGTGATGAACTTGAAGTTCTCTTTGGGTACTTTGGGAGCAGAAGAAAACGTATTTCCTAGCTTTATCTGGAACTGAAGGCTTATGAATAGAGGTTTTCTGAGGAGGTGAATCCCATCTATCTTTTTGTTTCCCTTCCTTCATTCCTTCCTTCCATCTTTTCTTTCTTTCTTTCTTCCTTTCCTTTCCTTTCCTTTGCATCCAAATACAGAGATATCCATATCCTAATTATAGCTGGGAAGTGAGAGAAAGAAAAAAACCAAACACTGGGGTGGGGGAAAAGGAGATATGCTAATTTCCATAGAATTGCTTTTTTTAGAAAATGAAAAAAAAAAAAAAGAAGTACTTCCAAAGTAGAGTCTCTAGGAATACACAGTTCAGGGTACCCTATGAGAGCCTGTATAGGGTCTAGTATCAATGCAGTTTTTAAAGGGTATCACATGAGAGGAATTTCTTGGTTCCTCATAGATGTGGTAATATTTACAGGAATTTAAGGTATCTTTCTGAGGGACTTATGTGAGGAAAAAATGGTGGAAAGAAAACGTATCTTGTGAAATGTATTTAATTTTATAGGAGCATGCAATACATGAGTTCTGGATATTGAAGATAATAGCCAACATTCTGAGGGACAAATTATGTTAGAGTCTAAGCTTTTAGAAAATTAAATAATAAATCCTAAAAAGCTGATTTAGATGTGCATATTCTTTTCCAGAACATTAAAACAAATATAGATATTGTTTCTACCATATTTAGTGAATATATAGCAATTGCCAAGGAACACTTTACAGAGTAGTCAGGGAAGCTCATATCATTTTTGTCTTTATGAAGCTCAGATTCTAGGGTGCTGGTGGTGGTGGTGGTGGTAAGGATCCTACAAGTATATATTAAAAGTAGCCTTATATGTCAGCATCTAATTAGTTCAATAAGTGTATTTTGAATGTGTGAGAGTGCATAAAATCAAAAGATTTTATTTAATGGACTCTAGTTTTTATTCTTTCATAATCTTGAACTGTAGGATTATAGGCAAGCTATTTCTGTGTGCTTCAGCTTTCATATAGATAAAATGAGGGAAATACACAACTTTCAGATAACCTTTAGTTCATTTTGCCTTTTATATTTCTAATTGTGTATAAAAAAATACACATGGTATTATGACTACATGTAAAAACTTTAATAATTATGTGAAAATAATGAAGTTGCTAGGATTTCTTTCACACATACCATGTGCTAGACTCTGTGATATTTTATTTATTCATTCCAACAATCTGATGAATTAAGTACTATTAGGTACTAATAAAGAAAAAAAGGTATATAAGTTAAGTAATAAGTAAATGCCTCTCTCTTGGGTCAGAGACTAGACTGGGGTGAAAGATAAACATTCTGCCTATAGTAAAACTAACATTCTAGTTTGGATGCCTTTACGAGTATCTATATATCTATATTTCTCATGTATAGGATGGTTAGATTGGAAATACATATGACGCTTGCCTTCAAGGCGTCCACTATGCTAAGGACGAAGGGAGGGAGGGATTGAGATTTGATATATGATTTGTTAATATACATCTTCATTCAATCTCCATAACACTATCTGACTAAGTGTGGGAGAGCCAATGTCAACAGAGGAGTTGAATTTTGAGCTGGTTTGTACAATAATTAGAAGTTTATTTAAAGCAAACAAAACAAGCTAAGAGAAAACATTATAAATAAAGAGGACAGCTTATAAAAAGACAAGGACTGCATGAGTGAGCAGGGCACATTTGGAGAAGAGCAAGTAGTTCAGCATGTCTACATAACCAAAGGATCCATATGGGAGAATTGTAGGAGATGTGGATATAAAAGTCAGCAGACATGATAGTAAAAAGCGTGTCCTTCAATGGCCTTCTAAAGGATTTTGAGCAATGAAGTGTCATAATCAAGATTACATATTAATAAGAAAAATTATAAAGAAAAAATCATTTCAGGGATATATTGATTATAGAAAACACAGGATTGCATGACTGATTCAATACAAAAGGGATAGGAAGTGAGGGAGAGAAAGGAGATAAAGGTTATTCCTAGAATTTTTAAATGTATTTTCTAGATAAAAATTGACTTACTAAGTTAATTTATTTTTAAATAAATCTCTCTGTCTTTCTTTTAATCCCACATTTTGTTCAATTTGTAAAAGCTAATCTTTAAAGTAAAAATATCCTTCAAGTTCAGAAAGTCTCTCTATCTAATTTGATATGGGAAAGTTGAAAAAGTATCCATTCTTGCCCTGTGCATATCTAGGTTCAAACAAGAAAAGGTAAGTTATGGTTGAAATGACCTCATAAAGCACACAAATTTTTACTAAGTTTTTGAAAGGGGCATGATTTTATTGATAAAAGTAAAAAAAAATCTATGAATAAAATAAAATTTAAAGTGAGTTATTTTAAATAGGATTTATAACCATGCATTTAATGTGAACTGTCTTTTTAAAAGGGCTTCTGAAAATCTAGGTGGAAATATAAGTGCTTAATCTATATTTCATCTCTTTGACCTTAAATTTACAGAAGAACACTTAACATTCTAGCAGCAATGTGGGGATTGTCTTTGAGTTTCTTATTCAGATAAATTTAAAATCATATGGTTACCTCCCCATTATCCATGCTAAAGTAGGATTAAAGCTGATAATACAAATGATGCATTTGCATACACACACATACCCATGCATGCATGAGTGCGCACACACGTGCACGTGCACACACACACACACGTGTGCTCATGTTCTATTCAGGAAGAATTTATTATACATTCTTAATCTATTAGGGATTTCTTCGGAGAGTATATAAGCTACACCACTGTACTGCTTCCATTACTTTGAATTCCAATTTTGGCACCTATTCAAGTTTTTCTTTAATGCATGCTTTAGTATATATATCTTTATTTTTGTGTATACTACACAGGTAACAAAGGGACTATGTGTCATATTCACCTTTGATTTTATCTCTGTACCTAAAAGACTAAATTAATTGCTTTCCACCAAAACTGGTTTCCTAAATATACCACTGTAGAAAATATTGCAAGCATAAAGTGTATTTTAAAGTATTTTAAAATACATTGAAAAATATTACTAGCATATCAAACTGACAAATTAATGAATATTATTATTAAAATTAAGCTAGGAAAGAATGATTCAAGTTAAAGGAAAATATTAAGTAAATAACATTGATCTAATATATGGGTATGGCTAAAATTTAGCAGCTACATATGTGGACTAAAGTTAACCTGACTGATATTTCATCTTCAAAATTAATCTATTATCTATAAATTGGAAGCAATATTTTTTATAAGCAGTAGCCAAATAAAAGAGAAAAAAAAACTGTCTTTCTGCAAAAACGGAATTAATGGTGGCAACTTTTTCCATTTGACAGTAACTTATACTAAAAGAAGGTCAGTATCCAATTCAATCAGCATGGATGGCAAGAACCAATTAGATATTAAACCCAGGAGTGTGGTTGGATTTAGAATTTTCCCTTTGGTCTCAAAATCTCTACTTTTTCTATGTACACAGAGACATGTGCATGACAAAACCTTTAAAGAACTGTAAACCTAATGGAGACAACACTTGTTAAACAGCATATCCATTTTATGGTCCAGGTATAGAACAACAAAAGGATCATTAATATTCTATCATAACATCTACTCATATGAACCAATGAGCCAGAGTAAGCCCAAAGGAGTTGACAGACTTGAACTGGTGCCAAAGAAAGCTTAGGGAAAGCAGTAGCTAAGTGAGACCTTGAGGACAGTTCAGAAATAGGAAAAAAACAAGAGTGTAGTGAAGTTGGCAACAATGCTTAGAAGACTATTGCAATGATCCAGGATAAGGGGGGGTAAGAGCCAAAAATGACAGTGGGAAGGGCAATAGAGAGTAAAGAGGTAGGACTGACAGTACTTGGTGACGATTGGCTTTAGAAGGTAAGAGGGAGGAGTTAAGATTAACTCCCAGATTCCTAATTTAACTGGATCAATGCTGGTTCATTTTCACTGACTTAATGAAAAAGAAGAAAAGAAAAAGGTTTTGGGTAGTGATTGTTAATTGGGATGATTTGTCTCAGGGGATGTTTGGCAATATCTGGAGACATTTTTGGTTGTCATAGCTAGGGAAGGGTGCTGCTGACATCTTAAATAGGAGCCCAGGATGCTGCTAAATACACAGTGCCCAACAATGCACAGGGCCCTCCTTTCTCCCAACAAGGAATTATCAGCTCAAATTGTCAACAGGAGGTTCAGAAAGACTGGTGTATGGTAAGAAAAAAAAAATCATTTAAGTTTTGGACCTTATGGCAGGTAAAATAATCATCCCATAAATGTCCTAGATCTTAATCCCTGCACCTGTAAATAGATTACTTTCCATGGCAAAAGGGACTTTGCAGATGTAATTAAGTTAAGGATCCTGAAATGAGGGCGTGTATATTGGATTACCAAGGTGAATCCAATGTAATCACAAGGACCCTTCTTTTCAAAGAAGAAAATATGACAGGGGTGCCTGGGTGGCTCAGTTGGTTAAGCGACTGCTTTCGGCTCAGGTCATGATCCCGGAGTCCCTGGATCGAGTCCTGCATCGGGCTCCCTGCTCGGCAGGGAGTCTGCTTCGTCCTCTGACCCTATCCCTTCTCATGTGTTCTCTCTCTCTCATTCTCTCTCTCTCAAATAAATAAATAAAATCTTAAAAAAAAAAGAAAATATGACAACAGAAGCAGGGGTCAGGGAATGAGAGAGAGATTTAAAGATGTTATACTGCTGGCTTTGAAGATTAAAGAAGGGTCCATAAGCCAAGAAATGTGGGGAGCTTCCAGAAGCAGGAAAAAAAAGGGAAATAGATTCTCCCCTAGAACCTCCAGAGACAACACTGGCACCTTGATTTTGTGCTCAGTAAGACCCATTTTAGCCTTCTGATATCTAGAATTGTAAGATTTGATAGATGATAGATAGATGATAGATAGACATATATATGTATAGTCTTAAGCACTGTGTGTGACATTTTGTTAAAAGAGCAATAAGAAACTAATATAGAAATGCTGAGTTTACATTGAACACTAAGTAGAGATACCTAATGGCGAGAAAGGGAAAACTTGACTAGCAGTATTGTTTAGAGGTCCCCAATACATAGTGGTGAAACTAAACAGATCAGTAAGATCTTCCCCATGAATAATGTGCAAGTTGAAAAGAAAATAAGATCAAGTAGAAGTCCTGGAAATATCCACAATTAATGTGAGGTAATAGAGGAAGATCTTGTGAAAAAGTCCAGAGAGAGAGGAAGATAAGGTGGTGAGAGTTTGGAGAGAGAGGCATTATGGCAGGCAAAGGAGGAGAGAATTCCAAATAGGAAGCGGGAATATATGGCAAGTGTGCCTCAAAGTAAAATCAGGATTGAAAAGGGTTTGTTGAATTTAACAGGTAATCACTGGTGTCTTTATTCAAAGCAATTTCAGTGGCATTATCAAAGAGAGAGAACATGCAGCAGTGATCCGACAGGTGCACTAAAGGTCAACGGTAGAGAAAAAGACTGTTTCACTTTTAAGAAATAAGAGAAAAGAAATACTCGATAGAGAGAGGAGTGGGGTTGCCTGAACATTTGTGTGCCTGTGTTTATGTGCCTTGAGTTTTTGAGATAAGAGAACTTTGGACATGTTGAGGGTAAAGAGAGAGAAGTTGAAAAATATGAAAAAGGGGAAGAAACAAATGGAAAGTCCCATAAATGTGAGTGACATTAAGTGGAAGGGTCACCTCTATGCTGAAATGTAAAGAAAGGATGGAAGCATGAGTATAAATTGAAAGTGTTTTGGGGCACCTGGGTGGCTCAGTCGGTTAAATGTCTGCCTTCAACTCAGGTCATGATCCCAGCGTCCTGGGGTCGAGCCCCGCATTGGACTCCCTGCTCCGCGGGGAGGCTGCTTCTCCCTCTCGCTCTGCCTGCTGCTTCCTCAGCTTGTGCTCTCGCTCGCTCTCTCTCTCTGCCTAATAAATTAATCAAATCTTAAAAAAAAAAAAAGAAAGTGTTTTATAAATGGGTAGGGGACCAAGAAGTTCTGGAAGTTTCTGACTGGATGTCAACATTTTCTTGTAAACCTGGAGTCAGGTGTTCTGAGATAAATTTATGCTAAGATGAGGGAAGTAGTAATGGGTGGCACTCCTGGAAGGCAAGCTTCAGATTGGCTTTTCTAAAAATGAGCTTGTCAAGTGTAATGCTTTAGGGTTTGAGAGAACTAGCTTCATGCAACTCTACTCTCAAAGTCATTTTGGTGAAAATACATGGTCCTCTGTCCAAATGAGCTACAGACAAACTGGTATCATCAGGAAGAAGCAGATTTTCAGGTAAAACAAACTGGAAGAGACAGTTTTAAAAAATATAGAGGGTAATAGAACAGGTTTCTAGGGGAGTGTGAAGCTGGTTTAGTGGCAGTAAACAAAATAAGTAAGGAGGATCAGATTTATTTAGTTATATGCTTTTGAAGTCTTATGTTAAAGTTTGTATAGAACTATTCATTCAGGATTATTTTACATTTTTCTTTTGCTTAGAGTTTAGGGTGTATGTGAGTTTAATAAAGTCAAAATGACTTATATACCTTTATTGGTCACATGGTCACCCCTTAAAGGAAATGGCCCAAGGTCAGTTAGAGAATATTGAATCACACTTTCATTAAGCCTGCAACAATTAGAATTAATAGAATTTTCTGAATGAAATAAAGGTTATGCCAAGGTTTTGCTGACTGAGCTGCAACTTTATTGCCATGGATTAGATACAAAAATGACCTTAAGTAATTTTCCTGATAATTATATGCTGGTACACAAGCTTTTAAATTACTTTACAGAAATACTTACCTAGATAACATGCTGATATCTTTAAAAAATATTTATTATTTCAGTATTCTTTACCACTAAGAAAAATAAAAAGATTATGGCTAATATCAAACTAGAATATGCATCATATGTGTACATATTTTTGATGAACTCATTAAAATCAAGAGAAGTGTTTAAGCAATTTACTTCACAATAGTTGCCTAGCAACCCTCAGGATCAATAACTTATTTTACAAAGTCTTTATAACTCCCTTTATATTTTTTCATTTTTTTACATACCCTATTTTAGTTTGAAGTTGTCATTCATCATTTCAGGCTCTAACTAGAAGCAATACTAAAATTTGGAGGGGTGAGAAACAAAGGAGTTTTTCTAATAAGGAAATAAAGCATCATTAAACCTAAAACCGTAACAAATGCACTGTATATTAGCATATTTGAATTAAAATGAAACATATTTCAAGACATAAGCTAACAGGTGTAACTGGTAATTAAACTTGTCAGATGACTTAACAATTATATGCATTTGACAGGACTCTAATAACATGAGTTGATGAGTAACTTTGTATGATCCTTTCTGATGAAACATTGGCAACTAGATGAACTTCATGTTCGAAAAATACTAGTATTTCCTTAGTTACTCAGAAAAAAGTTGTATAAACAATGCATGTTAAGTGCATCTAAAATAGAAAATAAGTCACTAGTAATCTCACCATGTTACTCTTAAAATTTTTCCATATATCTTGGATACCTTTATAGGATCATCACCATCAACATTATTATTATCAAAAAGGCTCACTTTTTAAAGAGTGATACTATGTATCAGCTCTGTTGTAAACACTTTTTATATTGTAATTAATGAAATCCGTATGAGTAATTATAATGCCAATTTCATAGATGGCCTGATTAAGATACAGAGAAGTTAAATAATGAAAATGTTACATATGGTAAAGCCAGGCTATAATACGGTCCGACTCCTTTGGATTTAGCCTCCCCCAGTTTTTTTTTTTTTTCCCTAGAACTTTACTTCTTACAGTATATATTTGAAAAACAATAGATAATACATTTATTGTTTATAGCATACTATACACAGTTATAAATTCTTCGCATGTATTGAGATTTTTCATCTTCACAAAAAATGTGTGAGTAGCTTCTATAATATTTTACAAATAAGGATACTATAGCACAGGTAGTGATTAAATGAAGTTACTCCAGGGCGCCTGGGTGGCTCAGTCGGTTAAGCGTCTGCCTTGGGCTCAGGTCATGATCCCAGGGTCTTGGGATCGAGCCCCACAGCAGGCTCTCTGCCTAGCAGGCTCCCTCTCCCTCTGCCTGCCGCTCTGCCTACTTGCAATCCCTCTCGCTCTCTCTCTCTGTCAAATAAATAAATAAAATCTTTAAAGAAAATAAATGAAGTTACTCCAAATCACACACCTAATGATGTGAAGAGTCAGAATTTGAATTAAACTCAAGGTGGCTTCAGAATCTGAGGATACAATTGAAACAGAAGATGATCCTGTAAGTCAGCCCTCCATAAATTTAATTTCTAATCTGGGAGACAGACAACTATAAACTAAATATACACATCCATGCATGTATGAGTATGTTCATATGTATATGTAATAGTATGAGATATTAAGAGAGAGAGAATAACAGGGAGGTGGGGAAACTTCTTTAGATGGGGTCATGGGAGTAGAATTCTCTCAAAATTGACATTTCAGCTGAGATCTGAAATACAAGAAGCTAACCAGTGTTGAGTAGAGAGCATTTCCAGTAGGGAAACCAACCTGAACTGTGAAATATGTTAGTGTATTCTGAAAAATTTGAAAAGTACATGCTTCCCACCAACAAACAGGGAACATCACTCAGCCATCGCTTTTTGTGGTTGGATAGGTCTAATCAGACAAGACTTGGCAAAATTCAAGATGTTTTGACAACAGTAATTTGATTCCACCACTTTGATTGTGGTGTTTTGAGTATATCATGTATTCAGACCCTTTAACTCTATTCTAATATAGAAATAAACAAAAGTTATCAAATATTTAATTTATGAAGAAATAGCATGCAGTTGACAACAATTTAACTGTACATTGTTATATGTGTCATTTAACTGAAATTTGTCTCATGGAGTGCTTTCCATGACTCAGACATTGTTAGATGCATGGGCAATATATCAGTGAGCTAAGTAGTAAGAAATTCCTACCATCATGGAGATTATAATTTCTCAGAACAATTATATTTGTTAGAAATTACTCAGGCATGGGGTACCTGGGTGGCTCAGTTGGTTAAGTGTCCACCTCTTGATTTCAGCTTGGGTCATGATCTCAGAGTTGTGAGATCATCAGACTCTGTGCTGAGCATGGAGCCTGCCTAAGTTCTCTCTCTACCTCTCCCTCTACCTCTGCCCCACCAAAGAAGAAAAGAAAAGAAATGACTCAGGCATAGCGGACTTGATGAGAATAAAAGAACAGGGAAGGAGAGGGGCACCTGGGTGGCTCCATTGGTTGAGCACCAGACTCTTGGTTTTGGCTCAGGTCTCAAGATTGTGGGATCAAGCCCCATGTTGGGCTCTGTGCTCAGTGTGTAGTCTACTTCAGATACTCTCTCTCTCTCCCTCCCACTCAGTCTCTAAAATAAATAGTAAGTAAATAAATAAATAATAAATAAATAAAATCTTTTGTGTATATATGTACAACAGGAAAGGAGAAAAAAAAGGAAATGAAGAGAAAGTAGAAGAAAAAACAACCTCACTTTTTAGGAAAGGCTACAATTATTAAAATTTGATATAAACAAAAAAAATGATATGTCAAACTTTCTTCTAATATTGACAAGGAAAAAAGTCAACACTGATGAGAATAATTATAGTAAACTAAAAATAAAAATGGAAAAAATAGAAAACTGGTTTATGGAAAATAAGTTGAGAAATTATATTCTCTTATTTGATATTCTCTGGGAGAATTAAATTTTCACAAAATAAATCAATTTTTGACCTAATGGTGATTAAATGCCTTTTATTTATTAAAATATACTCACATTAAAATATATATATATATACTCGCATTATCCTTGAAGTTAAAATTACAGAAATAATGTTGTGGGTTCAATCTACTCTGTTTCCTCATAGCTTTTCTCCAGCATTTCTGTTTTGACCGTATCACTTTGATATGGTATCTAGATACTGTCTTTGGGGGATGTCTTCTTTGTGACTGTCTCCACACATTATTTTAAAAGGTTTCCATGACATTTCACCTTCCATATCCAGTGTATTTTTTCAGATTAATGTACTTGTATATGCATCCATGTACATACAGCTTAGAAAAAAAAAATTTAAAGTTTTCAGGTAAATATACTTTTCACAGAAGGTAGAATTTAATCATATAGTTTGTTAGAAGGTATTTTTTAATTTGCTTAATTTTCTGACCTTTAAGTCAAAAGTTAGTTTAATTTGAAGACTATTTTTTTTTAAAAAAGCCTTTAAAATTTAACAGCCTTATACCTTATTACCTTTTTTCTTAGTTTTTTAACTGAAGTATAGTTGACATACAATTTTACATTAGTTTCATAAAGGAAGTCTTTTGTAAATTCACAAATATTAGGAGAAATGTGGTTTCACTTTTTTCTTCAGCAACCAGTAGGAAATTTTTCTCCTACCAAGTTTCAGAAGTGCTCATGTAGAAATCAATAGGAATACTGAGATTTTTTCCCCCCTAGATCCTATACCTATTACTATTAGGTATATGAAATGATGTATACATATTTTACCATTTGTTCTTTTCCACTTAAGGATACAGTGATAAGCAGTGATACAACTATTGTACAATCTTAGAGAAGAAAAATGTAGGGGCACCTGGGTGGCTCATTCGTTAAGCATCTGCCTTC
Organism: Neomonachus schauinslandi; assembly: GCF_002201575.2. Taxonomy (NCBI): domain Eukaryota; kingdom Metazoa; phylum Chordata; class Mammalia; order Carnivora; family Phocidae; genus Neomonachus; species Neomonachus schauinslandi. The sequence goes on from NC_058407.1 coordinate 32,833,113, forward strand.
GGCTCAGGTCATGATCCCAGGGTCCTGGGATGGAGCCCACATCAGGCTCTCTGCTCAGCGGGAAGCCTGCTTCTCCCCTTCCCTCTCCCCCTGCTTGTGTTCCCTCTCTCGCTGTGTCTCGCTCTCAAATTAAAAAAAAAAAAAAAGAAAAGAAAAGAAAAAGAAAGAAAGAAAGAAAGAAAAATATAAAGAGTTCTCTAAAGTCAGTTGTGGAAAATTTTTTTTTTAATTTTATTCATTTATTCATGAGAGACAGAGAGAGAGAGGCAGAGGGAGAAGCAGGCTCCCAAGGAGCAGGGAGCCCGATGTGGGACTCGATCCCAGGACCCTGGGATCATGACCTGAGCCGAAGGCAGACACTTAACCATCTGAGCCACCCAGGTGCCCCAGTTGTGGAATTTTTTTGTTTAATGTTAGATACAACAATATGGAAGAAGAGAGCAAAGTACATAGGCAAGCTCCAAACTGAAATTCAGTTATACAGATTTATACTGTTCTAGAACTGTGTGCTTCAGATGTGATCAGATTAGGAATATAACTCTGATTCAAAGAGGTCAATGCCATGAACATTGTGATCTATTTCTTTAATTTCATTGTAGATAACATGGCATGTAACTTAAAGAAGGTGTTTCTGACAATTTTATATTATGCTTCGAGGAAAATAAAAAACAGCCCTCTGAAAACTATTTCTTTTTTATAAAAGCAGTGTAAAGCTTCAAGTATTGTTGCTATTCATTGACACTTTCATAAAAGAAACAGAAATTTGCTTCTGTGACAATGTCCTTACTACCTTTATTTTTTGGTGTTAATTGTGAGCCTGAGTGGTGTTTTCAGTTGATTTCATTTTTTCTAGGTCAAAATACTATAATTCTATTCTATCAAGCTGAGATTTTAAGATCATTTTTCTTTTCCTTTCTAGCCTTTATGCTTTCAAATATTATCAAAATAAAGGTTTATTTTATTTGATTGCTTGCAGGAAAAAGCCACACTGTTTCTAAAATCCTGAATAAACATTTAGAAACATATGGTAATTGAAAAAGTCATAATCTGGCACTATAGTAACAGCCTGTTTATACAACAGGATTTTGTGATTTGAATATTGCTTGTCATCTAATCTGGCAAGAAGATGTAATATCAAATATGTGCTTTATTTAGAAGAGACACAGGCTGTGGTTATGTAAAATTACTCAACCTACATTGAACTATAGAGTGAGTTCAAGTTGAAATAAATATTTTGTGATATAGCTTCTACTTGAGGTTATTGAAGTTATCTTTTCATATTAACCATTTAAAAATTATAATATATTATCCGATTGCTACTGCCTCTATTTTAAGAAAATGGATTCATATTTAATGAGTTTTACAATGCAGCCTTCTTGTCAATAAGTTGTATTACTCTCTGAGCAAGTGTATAAATCATCATTTATAAATCAATTTATATTTTAATATGCCAGAGGGTAGCTATTGAAAGGAATAATGTGACAAATCGATTTGTAAATTAAATGATCATTACCTAACTTATCCCTTTAGATCCAGATAGAGAAGTGTGTGTTAATCTTTCTGAGTTCAAAGCACACTCTACATCTAGAATTTTTTGGAGGTTCACTTGAAAGAAATAAAAGACTAAAAGTGAGATTAAACAAGTTAACAATGATTATAAAACAACCACTATGAAATTTTAAAAAGGTTGCATGGTCAATATAAAAGCAGAACCTGATAATATAGCTGTGTGAATATTATTATATTGGTTACCTTATTGGTTATATTATATTGGTTACCTTACCACAGCTATCATTCATTAATAAGGCAAAACATTTACAAGTTTCAGGAAGTAAGCATTTGTCTTTGCCTCTTTTTGATGCTATGCTAAGCCTTTTATTTATAGCAAGCTGTGCCCTGCTCAAAATACATTGATTTGACTAGCCAAGTAAAGCTCTATTTAATGGACGATGTTCTAACTATATGTATACTGTACTTAGTTGTAGCAAAAATGTGTTGTGCATATCAGAGACAAAGCAATTTTTAGTTAGACCCTGTGCTCAAGCATACTAATTGACCACTAACCAAAATGTTTGCATAGGGGATGTACTGTAATTAACAAACTCCTTTGGCTATAGAATTGTTTCTACTTCTCAATCACTACCTAACTAAACAAACTTTCAGAAACATAAAACAGTTTTTATGGAAATAAACTATACAGTATTACAGGAAAATAAATTTAAGTGTCCAAATAACTCCACCAAGAACGTGTATCAACATAATAAATTTTATAAACTTTTATTAAAATATGAATGAATAGATGAAACATATTTTTGAGTAATTGTATGCATCTTCAAACTAATAATCAAACTTTTGGTTACCTGCCATGGAGATATTGGATGTCTTAATTATACATCCAGGCATATGATTATACCTGGCATATGTGAAATTGGGATTATTTGGATAAAAACACAATTCAGACCTTGTTCTAAAACTACATACTAGAAAATTTCTCCTCTGAGTCTAGGCTTGGCCATTTGATTGGTTTTGCCAATGAGACAATCGCCAATAATGATGGCGGTAGAGGTTGAAAAGTGATTATGTAATGGGTCTTGCTTTCTTGCTGAATTTGGAAATCTGATACCATATGAACACACCTGAGCCAGCCTGATGGAGAGTCTGGGTAAAGAAGGACTAAGACACTGTGTTTGACAGTTGGCCAACTACCAATCAGTGAGTGAGGCTATTTTAGACTCTTAAGATCCAGTCAAGCCACCATTGAATGATAGACATCAGCTAAGTCAGCTGCAACCCATAGAATTGTGGAAAATAATAAAGGTTAGTTTTTTTAATTAAGCCACTAGATTTGGGGTTGCACAAGAGAAAACTGATACATTATTAGAATCAATAGTATAATTCTTAGATGTAATACATACTGGCAATGTTACCTTAGATAAATTACTGACATCTTCTGACACTTAGTTTCCTAATCTATAAAATAAAAAGGCTAAAAATTATCTTCAAACTTTTGTATATGAATTAATTGCTATAAGACAGATAAAGTACTTAGTACTATACCAGCAAATAGTATGTGCATTATATAATTCCATTACCTTTATTTTAAAAATCCTACAAACTGAATAACATGTCTTAAAATATGAAAGAGAAGCAAAAATAATCTAAGGAAAATTTTTAAATGTTTTGGTAATTTCTCTTTTATCAATCAGAGACTACCCTGGGAGTTAATCAGAGATGTTTCAAGGCTTATAAAAGGGCAGAAATCTGAAAATTGTCAGTTTACCCCCAACCTAGTAAAAAAAAAACATACAAAACTAGAACTATATATTTATTACACTATTAACATGAATATTGTAGAATTGCTATGCCATTAATATAGCAGGTGTATAAAACCAATGCCATGAATTTTTTTCTTTATTATTGCAGCCTTTGAGCTGTTCTGGATATGTGTGTGGAAAATTTGCTTAATAGCTCTCTTGTTAATATAAACAAAATCCATTCAGTTTAGTTATCTCATTGACTAATCCAAAATGAACAAAGTAAAATTCCTTCAACTAGAAGTAAGGATTGACCAAAAGAAAACATAAATGTAATTTCCCAATTAGACTTAGAAAAAAATTAATGTGAGGTCATTTTTTGGTCAGAATTATGGAGAAAAATCAGAAAAGGAGGCAAAACTATATTTAACTGTATAAAATCATAAAATATCTGTTTGTTTTTTTTAATTTAAAATCGAAGCTCAGGCTTGGAAACAGTTTCAATAAATAAGCAAATTTATTAACTGACCAAATATTTGTGACATGCCGACCATTTGTCCCTTATAATAATAGTGAAGAATCCAGTGAGAAGTGAGACAGACAGGAGTTTAGAGCCAAGCATTCATTCACTTTCTTCATTCATTGCACACATTTGCTTTGTCTATAAAATGTCAGGCACTAATCTAGTTTCTAGACGTCTGATGGTAAAGAAAAAAACATGGCCACTGCTCTCAAGGAACTGTGGGAGGAAAAGATCCATGTTAAATAATAAAACACACAAAACTAAATGTCACGCTCTTTTAAGTAGTATGAAAGAAAATAGAGATAATTAAATGGCCAATATCAACAACAAAATGTGGTAGTGGGAGGACAATTTATGGGAACAGAGGAAAGGAACACAACATATTTGGGGGATGAGGAATAAAGATGATCAAAAAAAAGATTACTACTAAAAGTGAAATTTTAGCAGAAAATGAGGCATCCAGTAGAGTATGCCTGCAGGAAAACTCAGGTTAATGTTGAAAAACTAAAATTTGGTTAATGTTGTTAGATTGTTTCATTGTATACACAGAGTTTGTCATTATTCTAAGAAAATTTTCTTCAGCTTGTGTGAGTCTCTTGAATGGAAATTAGATCTGCCTATACTCTTAACTACCATATTCTTGGACTGTGAGAAAGTCACAGTATTAATTCAGTAGTGATTATTCTTGCTCCTAAGTCAACACAAACAAAAACTACTGTCATCAGGATCTATTACTCACAGAGTTATTGGCATCACTTCCCAGCCTATAAAGCATTGCAGTAGCGCCGTGTGCTGATAATCGACTCTCTCATGGTTATAGTAAAGTAATTTTAAGAGAGATGTAAGGACAGCATTTTTGACTGTCTCAGAAGGCAGTATCCACACAGTTCTGACTGTGTTTATCAGTCCAGGTTCTTCTACATTCTAATTGATTCTCAATCTTTAGTGTGCATTTCAATTGCATGGAGTGCTTATTAAAAATATATTTCTGAGCCCCAGAGTTTCATATTTTGTATGTCTAAGGTATGGTCCAACAGTTTATATCCGTAACAGGTGCTCTGGTGATGGTAGTCCAAAGGTCACAGTTTGAGAACACTGTCCTAGTTTGTGAAAATTCCCCTCAGACACTTTCAAATGTTTAACTGTCATGTTTTGATTAAAGACTGTTGATTTTATTTTTTTTCGCCTACATCATTGGGAATATTTTAATAAAAATTAGGATGACATAAAACGTAATGCTACCTGACACAAACCAGAAGTGAGTATAAACATAATATTTGCCTGAAAGGCCATATTGATTTGACTATATAGAGCTAAAGATAGCATAACGCTTAAGGTGGGAGTGAAAACCTGTAGGGAATGAATTAATGTTCGCATCCACTGTTGAAACATATTTTTAAATCATTGCAAATAAGTGCCTTTCAAAGGCTATCATTAAGTTACTATCACTTATAATACCTATAGACAAAGTGACATAGAGCTTAAATATATAATTCTACTACTAAGTTTATGTAAGTGTATAGTTTATTTTGATTTAACTTATAACTCTAATTGTAAAACTTAAGTCTTGAGCAATTGATTGATGTAATTTTTCACTTTAAGCTGTTTATTTTATAAGTTGCAGATACAGTAGTGTTTACATATGGACTATTTCAGGTTAAATCAATAGTAATAAAGTCAATGCCCTTTTTTTTGGAAATCATTTTGAACTTTTTAATCAGTTTATGAACTCTTGCATAATCCACTCTAGTATTTAACAGTCATCAATATGTTCAATTGATAATAGTACACATATTATGTGATGCTGTAAATTCTGGCTGACTTCATTAGATGTAGTCTAATTTTTTTTTTTATGAACTTATTTTGATGTTCAAAGCATATTTAGCTAGCTAAATTGCATTTTATAATGTTCCAGTTGGACACTTTTTGGAAGTACTTTTTCCCATACTATATTGGTTTGTCTCCTATTGAGAACAACTTGAAGGATTGTGAAAACTTCATATATTTTATTTTCAAGTATCTTATATCAACTTTTTCTTGTATTTGGGCTCCTTTAATTTATACCTTTAGTGGAATCATGGATAACTGCAATGAAAAGTGCCTTAGAAAACAAGTTCATGGTAGCTTTTGTGTATCAATCTGGAAATGTTAGCTTGAGTATTTATGGTGAAGATAGACCAAGTAAAAATATGACTAGTTAAATATTTTAGATGGCAGGCGCGGTGGCCAAGTGGTAAGGCGTCGGTCTCGTAAATATTTTAGATGCCTCTCCCTACTCTAGGCTACTTCTAAATAGATGTATTATTATTTGTCTATTGCTGCCTCACAAATTACCTTAAAGTTTAGTGGCTTAAAAGAACACAGACATTTATCATTTCACAGTTTCTCATGCATTCAAGAATAGTTTAGCTACGTAGTTCTAGACCAGAATTTCTTTTTTTTTCTATTTTATTTTACATTTTTTTATTTTATTATATTATATTAATCACCATACATCATTAGTTTTTGATGTAGTGTTCCATGGTTCATTGTTTGCCTATAACACCCAGTGCTCCATTCAGTACGTGCCCTCTTTAATACCCATCACCAGGCTAACGCATCCCCCCACCCCCCTCCCTTCTAGAACCCTCAGTTTGTTTCTCAGAGTCCATAGTCTCTCGTGGTTCGTCTCCCCTTCTGATTTCCCCCCCTTCATTTTCCCTTCCTACTATCTTCTTTTTTTTTTAACATATAATGTATTATTTGTTTCAGAGGTACAGGTCTGTGATTCAACAGTCTTACACAATTCACATCACTCACCATAGCACATACCCTCCCAGTGTCTATCACCCAGCCACCCCATCCTTCCCACCCCCCACCACTCCAGCAACCCTCAGTTTGTTTCCTGAGATTGAGAATTCCTCATATCAGTGAGGTCATATGATACATGTCTTATTCTGATTGACTTATTTTGCTCAGCATAATACCCTCCAGTTCTATCCACGTCATTGCAAATGGCAAGATTTCATTCCTTTTGATGGCTGCATAATATTCCATTGTATATATATGCCACCTCTTCTTTATCCATTCATCTGTCGATGGACATCTTGGCTTTTTCCAGTTTGGCTATTGTGGACATTGCTGCTATAAACATCGGGGTGCATGTACCACTTTGGATCCCTACATTTGTATCTTTGGGGTAAATACCCAGTAGTGCAATTGCTGGGTCATAGGGCAACTCTATTTTCAACTTTTTGAGGAACCTCCATACTGTTTTCCAGAGTGGCTGCACCAGTTTGCATTCCCACCAACAGTGTAGGAGGGTTCCCCTTTCTCTGCATCCCCGCCAACATCTGTCATTTCCTGACTTGTTAATTTTAGCCATTCTGACTGGTGTGAGGTGGTATCTCATTGAGGTTTGGATTTGGATTTCCCTGATGCCAAGCGATGTTGAGCACTTTTTCATGTGTCTGTTATCCATCTGGATGTCTTCTTTGGAAAAATGTCTGTTCATGTCTTCTGCCCATTTCTTGATTGGATCATTTGTTCTTTGGGTGTTGAGTTTAAGAAGTTCTTTATAGATTTTGGATACTAGCCCTTTATCTAATAAGACATTTGCAAATATCTTCTCCCATTCTGTCAGTTGTCTTTTGGTTTTGTTGACTGTTTATTTTGCTGTGCAAAAAGTTTTTATCTTGATGAGGTCCCAATAGTTCATTTTTGCCCTTGCTTCCCTTGCCTTTGGCGATGTTTCTAGGAAGAAGTTGCTGTGGCTGAGGTCGAAGAGGTTGCTGCCTGTGTTCTGCTTTAGGATTTTGATGGACTCCTGTCTCACACTGAGGTCTTTCAACCAAATTTTGAGTCTATTTTTGTGTGTGGTGTACGGAAATGGTCCAGTTTCATTCTTCTGCATGTGGCTGTCCAATTTTCCCAACACCGTTTGTTGAAGAGACTGTCTTTGTTCCATTGGACATTCTTTCCTGCTTTGTCAAAGATTAGTTGACCATAGAGTTGACGGTCCATTTCTGGGCTCCCAATTTGTTCCATTGATCTATGTGTCTGTTTTTGTGCCAGTACCATACTGTCTTGATGATTACAGCTTTGTAATAGAGCTTGAAGTCCGGAATTGTGATGCCACCACCTTTGCTTTTCTTTTTCAACATTCCTCTGGCTATTCGAGGTCTTTTCTGGTTCCATACAAATTTTAGGATTATTTGTTTCATTTCTTTGAATAAAGTTGATGGTATTTTGATGGGGATTGCATTGAATGTGTAGATTGCTCTAGGTAGCATTGACATCTTCACAATATTTGTTCTTCCAATCCATGAGCATGGAACATTTTTTCATTTCTTTGTGTCTTCCTCAATTTCTTTCATGAGTATTTTATAGTTTTCTGAGTACAGATCCTTTGCCTCTTTGGCTAGCTTTATTCCTAGGTATCTTATGGTTCTGGGTGCAATTGTAAATGGGATCGACTCCTTAATTTCTCTTTCTTCTGTCTTGTTGTTGGTGTATAGGAATGCCACTGATTTCTGTGCATTGATTTTATATCCTGCCACTTTACTGAATTCCTGTATGAGTTCTAGCAGTTTTCGGGTGGTGTCTTTTAGGTTTTCCACATAAATATCATATCATCTGCAAAGAGTGAGAGTTTGACTTCTTCTTTGCCAGTTTGGATGCCTTTTCTTTCTTTTTGTTGTCTGATTGCTGTGGTTAGGACTTCTAATACTATGTTGAATGGCAGTGGTGATAGTGGACATCCCTGCTGTGTTCCTGACCTTACGGGGAAAGCCTCAGTTTTTCCCCATTGAGAATGATATTCGTTGTAGGTTTTTCATAGATGGCTTTTATGATATTGAGGTATGTACCCTCTATCCCTATACTCTGAAGAATTTTGATCAAGAAAGGATGCTGTACTTTGTCAAATGCTTTTTCTGCATCTATTGAGAGGATCATATGGTTCTTGTTCTTTCTTTGATTAATGTATTGTATCACGTTGATTGATTTGCGGATGTTGAACCAACCTTGCAGCCCAGGGATAAATCCCACTTGGTCGTGGTGAATAATCCTTTTAATGTCCTTTGGATCCTATTGGCTAGTATTTTGGTGAGAATTTTTGCACCCGTGTTCATCAAGGATGGTGGTCTGTAATTCTCCTTTTTGATGGGGTCTTTGTCTGGTTTGGGGATCAAGGTAATGCTGGCCTCATAAAATGAGTTTGGAAGTTTTCCTTCCATTTCTATTTTTTGGAACAGTTTCAGAAGAATAGGTATTAATTCTTCTTTAGATGTTTGGTAGAATTCCCCTGGGAAGCCATCTGGCCCTGGGCTTTTGTTTTTTGGGAGATTTTTGATGACTGCTTCAATTTCCTTAGTGGTTCTAGGTCTGTTCAGGTTTTCTATTTCTTCCTGGTTCAGTTTTGGTAGTTGATACATCTCTAGGAATGCATCCATTTCTTCCAGAGTATCTAATTTGCTGGCATAGAGTTGCTCATAATATGTTCTTATAATTGTTTGTATTTCTTTGGTGTTGGTTGTGATCTCTCCTCTTTCATTCATGATTTTGTTGATTTGGGTCATTTCTCTTTTCTTTTTGATAAGTCTGGCCAGGGGTTTATCAATCTTGTTAATTCTTTCAAAGAACCAGCTCCTTGTTTCGTTGATCTGTTCTACTGATCTTTTGGTTTCTATTTCATTGATTTCTGCTCTGATCTTTATTATTTCTCTCCTCCTGCTGGATGTAGGCTTTATTTGCTGTTCTCTCTCCAGCTCCTTTAGGTGTAGAGTTAGGTTGTGTATTTGAGACATTTCTTGTTTCTTGAGAAAGGCTTGTATTGCTATATACTTTCCTCTTAGGACTGCCTTTGCTGCATCCCAAAGATTTTGAACAGTTGTGTTTTCATTTTCATTTGTTTCCATGAATTTTTTTAATTCTTCTTTAATTTCCTGGTTGACCCATTCATTCTTTAGTAGGATGCTCTTTAGCCTCCATGTATTTGAGTTCTTTCTGACTTTCCTCTTGTGATTGAGTTCTACTTTCAAAGCATTGTGGTCTGAAAATATGCAGGGAATGATCCTAATCTTTTGGTACCAGTTGAGACCTGATTTGTGACCTAGGATGTGATCTATTCAGGAGAATGTTCCATGGGCACTAGAGAAGAATGTGTATTCTGTTGCTTTGGGATGGAATGTTCTGAATATGTCTGTGAAGTCCATTTGGTCCAGTGTGTCATTTAAAGTCTTTATTTCCTTGTTGATCTTTTGTTTAGATGATCTGTCCATTTCAGTGAGGGGGGTGTTAAAGTCCCCCACTATTATTGTATTGTTGTCAATGTGTTTCTTTGCTTTTGTTATTAATTGCCTCATATAATTGGCTGCTCCCATATTAGGGGCATAGATATTTACAATTGTTAGATCTTGTTGGATAGACCCGTTAAGTAGGATATAGTGTCCTTCCTCATCTCTTATTACGGTCTCTGGTTTAAAATCTAATTTGTCTGACATAAGGATTGCCACCCCAGCTTTCTTTTGGTGTCCATTAGCATGGTAAATGGTTTTCCACCCCTTCACTTTCAATCTGGAGGTGTCTTTGGGTCTAAAATGAGTCTCTTGCAGACAGCATATCAATGGGTCTTGTTTTTTTATCCAATCTGATACCCTGTGTCTTTTGATTGTGGCATTTAGCCCATTTACATTCAGGGTAACTATTGAAAGATATGAATTTAGTGCCATTGTATTGCTTGTAAGCTGACTGTTACTGTATATTGTGTGTGTTCCTTTCTGGTCTATGTTGCTTTTAGGGTCTCTCTTTGCTTAGAGGACCCCTTTCAAGATTTCTTGTAGGGCTGGTTTTGTGTTTGCAAATTCCTTTAGTTTTTGTTTGTCCTGGAAACTTTTTATCTCTCCTTCTATTTTCAATGACAGCCTACCTGGATATAGTATTCTTGGCTGCATATTTTTCTCATTTAGTACTCTGAATATATCATGCCAGTCCTTTCTGGCCTGCCAAGTTTATATGGATAGGTCTGTTGCCAATCTAATGTTTCTACCATTGTAGGTTACAGATCTCTTCTCCCAAGCTGCTTTCAGAATTTTACCTTTGTCTCTGAGACTCGTAAGTTTTACTATTAGATGTCGGGATGTTGACCTATTTTTATTGATTTTGAGAGGGGTTCTCTGTGCCTCCTGGATTTTGATGCCTGTTTCCTTCCCCAAATTAGGGAAGTTCTCTGCTATAATTTGCTCCAGTATACCTTCTGACCCCCTTCTTCTGGGATCCAAATTATTCTAATGTTGTTTCGTCTTAAGGTATCACTTATCTCTCAAATTCTGCCCTTATGATCCAGTAGTTATTTATCTCTCTTTTTCTCAGCTTATTTTTCATCATTTGGTCTTCTATATTGCTGATTCTCTCTTCTGCCTCATTTATCCTAGCAGTTAGAGCCCCCATTTTTTATTGCACCTCCTTAATAGCCTTTTTTATTTCGATTGGTTAGATTTTAGTTCTTTTATTTCTCCAGAAAGGGTTTCTCTAATAACTTCCATGCTCTTTTCAAGCCTAGCTAGTATCTTTAAAATCATCATTCTGAACTCTAGTTCTGACACCATGCTAATGTCCATATTGAGTAGGTCCCTGGCAGTCGGTACTGCCTCTTGTTCTTTTTGTTGAGGTGAGTTTTTCTGTCTTGTCATTTTGTCCAGAGGAGAACAGATGAATGAGAGAACAAAATGCTAACGGTAACAACGTCCCCAGAAAATATACTCTAAACAAATCAGAAAAGACCTAAAACCAGAGGAAAAGAAAGGGAAAGAAAAAGGAAAAAAAAAGAAAAAGAAAAAGATAAAAATAAACAAAAACAGAACAAAACAAAAAAAAAAACAGAATATGATCAAATATGATCAGGCTGGTGCATAGATCAGTGCCACATGCTAGATTTGGGGTGTATTTTGGTCTGTTAGAAGAAAGTGCCTCCCAAAATTTTAAAGAAAGAAAAACTTATACATGTACAAAAATAAGGGTTAATATGTTGAAGAGATGGAATATGACTGTAAAGATGAAAATTATAAAAGATTTTATAAAAGGAATTGATAAGAAGTTTGAAAAAAGAAAGAAGGGAACTTAAAAAAAAAGAAAAGAAAAGGGAGAGAATGTGATCAGGCAGGAGACTAGAACAAGGCCATACACTAGAGATTTAGGGTATATTTTGATCTGTTAGGAGAAACTGTATCTCAAAATTTTAAAGAGAGAACAACTTATATATATGTATATATATATACCAAAAACAAGGGTAACTACTATGAAGGGATAGAATATGACTCTAAAAATGAAAAAAAATTTTTTTAAAAAAGGGATTGATAAGATGTTGGTTGAAAAAGGTAAAAGAAAAATTAAAAAAAAAGAAGACAATTAGAAAAAAATTAACTTTGAAAGACTAAAGAATCATGGTAAAAAAGACATGAATTCTATGTGCAGTATTCCCCTAGCGCTGGAGTTCTGCCATTCTCATTGATGGGTAAACTTGGTCTTGGCTGGCAGTTCCTGCTGATCTTCTGGGGGAGGGGTCTGTTGCCGTGGTTCCCAAATGTCTTTGCCGGAGGCGGAATTGCCCCGCCCTTGCCGAGGGCCAGGCTAAGTAATCTGCTCGGGTTTGCTCTCGGGAGCTTTTGTTCCCTGCAGGCTTTCCGTTCAGCTTTGGAGGACGAGAGTGAAAATGGCGGCCTCCCAATCTCCGTCCCGGAGAAGCCGAGAACTCGGGGCCCCACTCCTCAGTGCACCCCCAGAGAAAAGCAGTCAATCACTCCCGTCTCCCCGGTCTCCTGCCACACTCCGTGCTCACCCGGCCTGTGACTGAGCGTTTCTATCTCTGGCGCACGACCCTGTGTGGAGTCTCCAAACCCAGCAGATCCCTGTGGTGCGCTCCTGCGCCACTCCTCCCCGGGGGAGGAAGGGGAGTCTCCCCGGATCTGCCGCTTGTTGGGTCCCTGCTGGAAGTGCAGGGGCCCGACTGTGCCATCGATCACGGTTTATGGCAACCCCAAGCTGAGAGCCTGCTCCTCGGCTCCTCTCTGCAGCCGGCTTCCCCACTCTGGTACCTGGGAGCTCGTCTGCACTCAGGCACCCCCGGTCTTTCTGTGACCCTGAGGGTCCTGAAACCACACTGTCCCACGAGGGTGGTTCCACCCCTTGCTTAGCCACTGGAGCGACGTCCCTCAGCAGAGCCAACTTCTAAAAGTTCCGATTTTGTGGTCCGGGGCTCTATCACTTGCCAGAAGCAGCGGACGGAGGCCCCCTCCCCCACCGTCTATCCTCCTGAATATCACCTCGGATTTATTTCTCCGCACGTCCTACCTTCCAGAAAGTGGTTGCTTTTCTGTTCAGAGAGTTGTTGCTATTCTTTTCTTTGATCTCCTGTTGAGTTTGTAGCTGTTCAGAATGGTTTGATCCCTATCCAGCTGAATTCCTGGGACCAGAGGAAATTCAGGTCTCCCACTCCTCCACCATCTTGCTCCACCCCCTATGCTAGGTATTTCTGTGAGGGTGTTTGGAATGAGATTAACATTTAAATCAATAGACTGAGTAAAGCAGATCACCCTTCTTAATGTGGGTGGGCTTCATCCAGTCAGGAGAAGGCCTGAATAGAACAAAAAGACTGACCTCCTTGAATAGAGTTCTTCCTACTGGACTGCCTTCAAACTGGAACACCAGCTTTTTCCTGCCTTTGGACTCAAGCTAAAACATTGGCTCTTCCTGGGTATCATCCTGCTGACCTTGGACTGAAACTACATCATCAGGTCTCCTGAGAATCTCCAGCTTGCTGACTCACCCTGAACATCTTGAGACAAGCCATTCTCCGTAGTCACGTGAGCCAATTACTTAAAATACATTTCCCCTACTGTCTGTCTGTATGTATATAGACATATAGATATAAATATATGTTTCCAACACAATACCCACAATTAAGTTGAAACTGATAAGTACACTATAAAACAACATTAATCATAATTTACAGATACCATCAAATGATATGTAGATTTTGTAAATATACCAGTTATAAAAGTTTGGTTTTCTGATATTTTAGTAGTCTTATTCCCCACTTTTGTTATTCTCTAGGTTCTTTGTTGGTAAGTTGGTTGGTCTATTTGTTGATTACTATATTTATTTATATATATTTGATAATATGAGGAAAACATTACTTCACATCTTTCTCAGTTCTTTTTTGTTATCTTAGATCTTAATGATATAATGTTTCCATTTAAGTACAGAATAAAAGTCTAAATTCCAAATTTAATTTAGATATTTGGATAATGATTATAGCTTATTTCTTGAGAAAAACATATTCTTATAAAGGTACCATGCACATTCTGTTAATACTTCTTATCAAAATGAGGTAGTGTTTTATAAATTTTTAACCCTCAACATTCAATTATTAGGATGTGATTTTTTTTTAACACCAGATCTCTTATATTTATACCAGAAATAAGTATCCATGTGGTGAGATTGATATACATTAGGTGGTATTAGAGATTTTTTTTAATTCAATTTTAAGAAAAGGGATATGAGGGACTGGGGCTAGTTGTCTCATATTAGTCAAAAAAAAAAAGAGGAAAGATGGAAAGAAAGAAAGAGAAAGGACAGAGACAGGCAAGGAAAACTTGAGTAAGTATTCTGTACAAAACGTCGTATTTCAACAAATATTTTAAACTTTTTGCCTCTATTATATCACAGATATATCTGTATTTTTGTATTTCCTTAGATTCTATGGAATTAAACAAGAAAATAAAAATACTGTAATTGCATAGATATTTAAGAATGCTTTTAGAATATACAAAAATTTAAATAAAAATGAAATAATGAAATAATTCATAAAATTTTTTCCACTTTGAGTGTCCACTCTCTAAAGTGGGTATGAAATGTTTTATCAGTAAAGGAAAATGTATAAGACCCTAGGACAGGTTCTGGTGATCACAGATGTCATAACTCTTTACCCAGTCCACAGCAGATATATTAAAGGTCATCGGGCACAATTGGGAGTTCGAGTATCTCCATGTCAATGCTGTGATGAGGTCCTCTGGACTATGGTGACTGGTGTCCAGCCCTTGCAGTTCTCACAACCACTCATGCAGTCATTCTTTTCCTAGATCTCTGCCATCTCAAGCACAAGGTATTTCAGAAATTTCAGATGTCCCCTATAGAATCTCCAATTCCTCTTTTCTCCTTAATTCTGGAAAACCAAATACATCCTGGCTGTCTAAACAGTACTTTTGCCAGTCCCCTCATTATACCATCTCATATGCTTCCTCATCTCAGACGTAAAATTAAGACTGTCTTAAAATGAGGTTTTCAAAAACAAAGAATTTTTTTGATCTACCAATACTTATCTTTAACTATTATATGTATTTATATACATATTTCCAAGAATATCAGTGTCAAGAATAAAGCAGTTGTTTACCCTTATTCCCCATATCAAGGTCAGTAGAAATGCAAGAATCCAGTTAGAAGTGACCCATGCCCTCACTGGGCATGAAAACAGAAATTAAGCACCATTATTACTGTTTATTTTTTCACTCTATTTCCTATTTTTTAATTGACAAAATATATGGTTGCTAATCTCCTGATAATTATTATCAATATACCATATATCATTTTCTATTAAAGAAACATTTATTTTCATAACTATGTTAACAAATGTTAAGAAAGCCTTAACTGTTGATTCTCCTCTATCCTGTATTTACTGTATTTTTTCTTTTCAGTTTTACTTTCAAGAAAAGGGCACGTGGGTGGTATATTTTCTGTAAATTTGTCTGTGAATGGCAGCTCTACTGAGTAGAAATTATTGAATTACAGTATTTTCCTCTGGCGTCTTTGTAGAAATTGTCCTATTGTCCTCAGCTAGATTTTTGCTTTTCTATGGGTAACCTGTTTTTCACTGGCTGTTTAAAGGAGGCTTTTTTAGTTTATTTACAATCTTTAGTATACATGTTTCATCACTTCTTAATTTTAATATACAATGAATCCCCTTAACTAAAGACTCATTTTTGTTGAGTACTTGTTTTGTTATCATACCTTATAAAGAATTTTTTTCTTCCAAAATATGCATTAAGAGCCCATTTATGAAGAGGTCACTATGCTTCCACTAAAGATCCCTGTTTTAATAGGAACACATGACACTTCCAGAGGTTAGACCTAAGTTCCATGTCCTTTAGGAATCTGAGAATTCATATTAGGTATATAATGCATATTGTAATATTGGTGTCTGTTGTAGTATCCAGCAACATGTTTTCTTCTTCCTTTGTTTAATGGTGTCTTCACTGAAAGGCAGCATAGAGAGTCTAAAAGGATACATTCTTAACAAAGATCAGCGGGGAGTATATGTTGCTATTTTAATGAGATTATGTGTACTTAATAGCTATGGTCTTTTTAATGTAGTCATAGAACATTTGCATTTCATGTGCATTGTACTCATTTTTTAGGGTTCAAATATTTATTGCAGTTAATATATATAAATAAATTATATTTTTATTAAAAGTATGACTTCTATAGGTGTTTCACCAAAGAAAAATCCTAAGAAAAAGATTAAGAAAACACTAAAAATCACCTACTCAATAAAAATATCTAAAATAACTTTATATGCATTTTGTTAAACATATGTAATATGATTATATTTTACACATTTCTTTTGAATCCAAACTTTCATTTAAATAAATGTTTAAAGGAATGCAATTGCTAATGAAACTAACTGTTCTCAAGGATAGAGGAAAAAAATGTGATAATCCCAAACACGAATTCACAAAGGAATAATTTATGTATGTATTAGCATTTTGGGTGCCTTATTAGTGATTTTATTTATTTACTTATTTTTAAGATTTTATTTATTCATTTGAGACACAGAGATACAGAGAGAGAGAGAGAGAGCATGAGCAGGGAGAGAGGCAGATGGAGAGGGAGAAGCAGGCTCCCTGCTGAGCCAGGAGCCCAATGTGGGGCTCGATCCCAGGACCTTGGGATCATGACCTGAGCCGAAGGCAGATGCTTAACCATCTGAGCCACCCAGGTACCCCCTTATTAGTGATTTTAGTGGAACACTTCAAAAGGATTAATTGCTTTGGTTGCACAAGTTCTTTATTTACCATCATTAAAAGGCCTGTTGAAGGAGGATTTTTATGATATAATGTGTCACTTACTAAAATTCTCTTTTTGGCAAACTGACAAAAAAGTATCTTAGATGTTATGCTGTCTAATTACACATGTCTTGAATCGAACAATTATTTCCAATTTGTTGGTCACAAGATATGAGGATGGAGAAGCAGAGTGAATCAGCTGTTTCATCTTAGTGCATGTGACCTATACCCAAGATAATGAACAAAGGATTTCAAAAATTTCAATATGTAATATTGATGCATATGCTGAAAATCAGACGTGAGACTGCATTACCCTTTTCTGAAGGAAGATTTTGATAAATAATGAACAAATGCAGTCCCTTTGTCTAAATTAATTCATAATTAAGAATTATAAAATAATAATTATGTTGCATGGAAATTAATATTGGTTAAACTTTCATAATGTTGCATGTTGCTTTTACTGAGTTAAAATAAGTCATCCCATTTTATGCATAAAGTACATGGGTCATTGATAAATGATATTAGTTTAAATAAATATGTTGATGTTTCCAGGACAACATAATTACTAGAATATAAATAATTAGACTGAAAATATTTTCCCTCTAAATTATGTGTTCAAAAAGTTCCTCATTTCGGGGCCCCTGGGTGGCTCAGTTGGTTAAGTGACTGCCTTCGGCTCAGGTCATGATCCTGGAGTCCCTGGATCGAGTCCCGCATCGGGCTCCCTGCTCGGCAGGGAGTCTGCTTCTCCCTCTGACCCTCCCCCCTCTCGTGTGCTCTCTCTCATTCTCTCTCTCTAAAATAAATAAATAAAATCTTAAAAAAAAAAAAAGTTCCTCATTTGGTGTTTGCTTTAGCTTCACAAATGTCTTTCTAATTCAGTATGAACATATCATATTTAGCATATACTCTGCATATATCTTTTATTTATTTATTTTTAAGATTTATTTATTTATTTTGAGAGAGAGAAAATGTGTGCAGTGGGGGAGGGGTGGAGGGAGAGGGAGAGAATCTCCAGCAGACTCCCCCTGAGCACAGAGCCCGGTGTGGGGCTCCCATTTCAGGTCCCTGAGATCATGACCTGAGCCAAAACCAAGAGTACACTCAACACTCAACTGACTGAGCCACCCAGGTGCCCCTATTCCACATAAATCTTTTTTGAGTTAGTTCGCCAGTATGGGTTTTACTTCTAAAGATAAGAAAGAAGGAATTCAGTTGGGCTTGAGAAATTATTTGAATGGTCATTTTTCAGGCTAGGACTCAGGGAAGCCTAGCTTATGTTTTTTCTAAACATAAAGCAGAATAGAAAGTCATGTGGGTAGAGCAAGAAAAATATTTGAGATTTTAAAATTAATACTAAAACCTGGGCAGAATAAGTAGAAGTGGAAAATAAATGGGAATTATAATTACATCTATTGTAAATCAAATCCATTGAATTTTAAATTTGTAAGATTGATTCATTAGGGCAAAATAGATTTAGCATCAGAAGATATGGGCACTCTCTGAGCTCTGCCATTTTTTTTGTTCTAGAACCATTGGCAAATCATTCTCAGCCATTTTAAAGGAAATAATAAAATCTACTTCACACAAATATGGTAAGGGTTAAATGAGGTAACATACATTTAATAAAATGTCCATCTAATTTATTATAGATATTCAATGATTGCTAAGAGAATCTGAGAATTGAAAACCACTGCTTAAAGTTGAAGGAGGGAAACTAGAACTCTTTAGAGAGAGGTACAAGAAGGCCAAAAATACATTACGAGAAATAACTTCATAACAGTGCAAGTGACTGTTTCTTCACAGAATGGGCTGCATTTTGAACTAGGGAGGCCATCGCTGGAACGTTGTTTGTAAGAGTTGGGTGACAGCCTTGTAGAGATTATAGACATTAGACTGGAAGATCCTCAAGGTCCCCTACAGGCCTGAGATTCAATGCTTTATAAAAATGTTAGTCTGACTAATTTTCAAATAAACATTGCATTCTACCAGAAAGGAGCAATAGAGCACAATGTTTAAACATTGGGGCTCTCAAATACAAACTGGCTATGTTCATATTTGGATACAGTCCCTTCATGATTGTATGAATTTATATTAAAAATTATAAATATAAATTATATTAATAATAAACGAATTTGTATACAATTGTATGAAAATTCTATGACCCATCCAAGGTTTAGCTTTCCTATTCAATAGATGGTGATAATAATCACTATTTCAAATGGTGGATGTGAAGATAAAATGAAATAGTGTATGTTAAGGGCTTAACACAGTGCCTAGAATGTAGTAAATGATCTCCATAATTATCAGTGTTTTATCATTATTAATCTATCAACTTGGTGGAACTGATATTCCAAAGCTAACTCTATCTAAATCGCTATGTTAGAAACATAAGAAATCAATGTATAGAAATATATGACTATTTGAACAATGAGACAAGATCAAGCAATAAGTTGTTTGTAAAAAAATTAATACATAAAATGTCATTCATATTAAAGAATATAGATAGTTGTCCAGGGACAGATAGCCTTTGTGATGCAGCCTTATCAGAATCATGCTCAATGGCTAGTTACCAAATCCATACCATAGCCTAAATTTACAAATATTTAAGTAGCTGTGCTATTAATGTTACAAACATTTTGGTGGATGGATCATCTATAACTTATTCAGTCGTATGACTGAATCTACAGGTTATCTAATAAATCTACAATCATTACTGCTAGTTATTGTAGCTCCATTTTCCTAAATATAGTTGGAAGCTTCTTTTCTCTCTTAGGCTCATCTAACATATGGGAATTTTAGTCACTCATTCTAATTGATTAAAAAATACCTTATTTCTAAGATAAGGAACCCCTAAAAATAACTGTGGTATCTTGACTGACATTATTTTTAAAAAGAAGATCAAGTATTAAGAATATTAATTTGAGTTTGCTATTCCCCAATTAGATGATTCCATAGGATCAGATAATCCATTAAGCAGTCTGTAAAGCCAGTTTAAGTTCCATTAACTAGAATCCCGTGTACTATAAATTTCAAGTTTATCAGGAAATGTGTTCTTTTTCCTAATTTTAAACTTTGAGCTATACCAAAGGCTGTAAGAATAAAACCCATAATAAAATTTTAACATAAGCATTCAATTTCAGAAATAATTAAAAAATGAAATGATGTGAATAATATAGCATGTTCCCTATAGTGCTACCTAAAGGGAGAAATCTTAAAAAAAATAAAAGAAAAAAAAGCTTCTGTCCTAAATTCTACAAATCCATAACTGAATGGGTAAAAAGTCTGAAAGAAAGGGGTCTTTATTGCAAAATCTTAAACTCGAGAAGTTTGAGAGTTGAATTTTAAACCTGCAGTTGGTTGTCTTCATTGTCTTGACTGTGAATGAAGAAAAGGGCAATCAGTAAACAGTGTATCCCTTTACCAAGTATGGCATAAATGACCACAGGCGATACCTAGCATCACACTGGGAAGCAAATTGGTAGTCATTGGAGACTGCTGTGCTTTGGTGTGATATTCCCTGAGGCTAAAACCAATCAGCAGCCAGGCTATTCTGTACCCCATGAAGCCTCAGAGTGGTTTCCACGGGTAACCTCTTTGAGAACACATTTGAATAATCTAATTTAGAGTTTTAAAAGTGGGGAAAATGATGGGAAGATCACATGCTAACTGGCACCATTCCTTAAATTGCAATAGAAAGACTCTTACATCTGAAATAGTTTATGATGCATTTTTTAAAATAAAACCAATGTTGCATAACTATTTGGTGGAGCACAAATACAAAATTCATTTTCAGTGCTTTGCTCTTTTCTCTAAAGATGAGTTTACTTCTTTCCTGAGTATTTTTAAAGGTCACCTTTTCTTTTGAAATAATGGAGGGGGCTGTTACTGTTAATCACTATTAAACAGATTTCAGAAATTAAAAGACTGACCAGATTTACAAATTTTCATATATTAATTATGTATAGGAGTTAACTGTTTCTATTTCTGTAAGAAATATTTGTGGAATACATATTATATGCTACTTATTATTCCTGATAAACATGGTCTTATCCTTCATAGAGTGCTTTTTTTTTTCAAAAGAATTGAAAAGGAAGTTATGTTGAGACCTTTAACAAAGCAATGTTTCTTCTCTTCAGAGAATACCTAGAGACAGTGTCCTTGAAAGGGGAAAAGTAAGCCAAATGTTTATGTTGTGTGAACCTGTTCAGACTACTAAATTGCCTGTTGAAAGATGACTACTTTTTTGAATTAATATATGTCTAAATAAATGCTTTGGAAGGAAGACTACCACATAAATTTAAATATTTAACCTTCTAGAAAAGTAGAATTTAGGAAATTGAAGGATACAACAAATAAGGTATCATTTAGTTCACTGAGCACCGGAGTCAGTGTTCTTTTGAACAGCATACTATTCATCCCTAGGAAATATAATTATTTATTCCTAAGAAATATATATCTTTGGTTCATGATTAATGATATAGGAACTTGGCTGATGGAGCGTTTACTGGAGCAGAGGTGGGACTGAAAAACAGTAGTCTGTGCAGATCCTGAGATTTGTGAGGGGCTATCAAAATAGGACAATATGGAGAAATCTAGATTATTAGGTAAAAGTCAGTGTTGGTTAGTAATACTAGGGACTGAAAAAGTAAAGGTTTCAGGACAGGTCCCTAGTCATAAAAATAATGGATCAAGCACAGCAATGACCAATTCTAAAGGAAAGGACTATTTCAATAGGCAGCTATGTAACTCAATAAGTATTACAAAAACAGTGCTAGCTCTACAACGTGTACTGTGTACAAAGAGAAAAACTAAAACAAATACATATGGCCTTTAATTTAGAAGAATCTGCCGTAGAAGCATACAGAAAGAACCAAGCTACTGGGCCTAGGAGGCAAGGTGGAGGAATGATTGTGGACAGTGAAACAAACGTTGGGAATTAGGACTGAGGTGTCATTTAAGAACAAATTGGAGCTGATTTGATGCTGAAGTAGTAAGCCATGCGCTCATAGTCCTTAAATCTTTTCTTAAAGAAAAATGATTTTTGCTAGATATTAGAGCAAGTGTATGGAATTAGGGATTAAATAGGCAAGGGACTAGTTTCCAAAGGATATACTACATTTCCTGCAGTGTCCTAGAGGCTAAGGAGAAAGTTGACTATTCACACTGGTGCTCACTCATACTCTAGTAATGGTGTGGTCTTCACTACAGCAAATTGCTTTCTATCCAAAAATAAAAATGGCACTTATCGCCAAGGTAGACTGTATGTAAACTTCACAAGGGGAGACATTTCTCACCAAGAGCATAATCTAAAATTGAAAAAGGTATTCTATGGAACCAAGTGCAAGTTGGTATATTTAATGCACGTGTCCCTTTGGATCATGATCAAGGCTAGATAACCAAAGAAGGGGGAGAAGAAAAACAATTTGTTTGCTACCCTAATACCTATCTCTTTGTCTCTATCAAACTGGAGGAGAGTTTTATGTCTTTTACTTGGAACTTCCTTTTAATATTAATTAAGATTGCTCACATTGCTTTGATGTGATAGCTTCCATTATCAACTGTCAAAAACTGATTACCAGAATCATAAGTTAGTAAAGAGTTAAATGAGTAGTGGAAATGAAAATAAATATATGAATAAAAAGTCTGAAGCATGTGCCAAAATCTTAAATCATTGGGAGTATTTCAGAGGCCAGGGGTGGATGATGTATGATTATGTTTCTCTAAGAATGACAAACTTAAAATTCCAACATAATACTTGTGTTTTGTTTCATTTTTGTATAAGTTTAAATTATTGGTGAAATTAATTTTCTAGCAGTCATTAGTAAAATGAAAAAAATATTTAATACCAACAGAATGCACTATAAAATCATTTTATTTCCAGCACATTTTCTATGCCAATGAGAAATTACATTTTAATACTGTGTATTCTTATACTGAGAAGGAAACAGAAGATATGTTTAAATCTATTTATTGAACATCTGTAATTCCTAGAAAGGCTAATATTACATATAATAGGATTATTAAATACTTAAAGATATAAAATTTCCTATTTTTGAGAAATAGTATGAAATTGTAAGTACAATGAAGCCACCTCTGTTTTAAATTAATGATCATTTTGTTGGCCATGGATTCTTTACTCTGACGTTATAATTACCTCATACACAATGGTAATCTTGCTTTACTTTTGATCTTATAAAAAGATATAAATTAATTATTCTATTTTCAAATGTTTCAAATGCATTTCCTCAGTATTATTCTCCTAGAAATAAAGTTAATATTTTATAGAAAATAAAAACTATATCATACAGGGTCATGTTATCTTTATTAACTTTAATGAGGTTTAATTTGTATATAATCAAATTTACACATTTTAAGTAAACATTTTGATGAGGTTTAACCAGTTCATGAACCAGAGCAACCACCGTGATCTAGTTATAAAACTTTTCATCCCACCAAAAAGTTTTCTTGTATCCCCTTACAGACAATCACTGCCTTCTCTCCTGCCTTTGGACTAAGGAACCATCCATTTACTATCATACTAGATTAGATTTGTCTTTTCTAAAATATTATATAAGCTGGAATCCTTCAGTAAGTCCAGCTATATTTTTTTTGCAAGTGGGTATCTAATGGGTCCAGTGCTATTTGTTAAAAAGAATATTCTATTCCCCGTTGAATTTTCTTGGCACCCTCATAAAAAAAATCAATTGATTGTAACTTTAAGGGTTTATACTTGGAATCTCAACGATATTCCATTGATCCATATGTCTATCTCAATGCAAATACCATATCATCCTGATTATGGTATTTCTCCAGTAAGTTTTGAAATCATGTAACGTGAGTCTTCCAACATTGTTATTCTTTTTCAAGACTGTTTGCCTGTTTTGCATCCCTTGAATTTCTATGTAAATTTTAGGATCTGCTTGTCCATTTTTGGAAAAAAAGAAAAGAAAAAAGCTGGTTAGGGTTTTGGTAGGAATTTCTTTATATCTTCTGATCAATTTGGAGAGTATTATCATCTTCACAATATTAAGTCTTCTGATTCATAAATGTGACATGTCTTTCCATTTCCATGTCTAAGATCCATACTTGGATCTTTTTAAATATCTTTCCCATGGTATTTTGTAGTTTTTAGTGTACTGTCTTGCAATAATTTTCTTAATTTTATTTCTAAGTATTTTATCCTTTTTGATGCTATTTGATGGAATGTTTTCTTTTTTCTTATTTTGGATTCTTCTTTGCTAATGTATAAGATACAATTGATTCCTATAAATTGATCTTGTGTCTTGCTAATTTGCTGAACTTATTTTTGGGTTCTTATAATTTTTGTGCATTTTGAGGAATTTTATATATACAAGATCATGTTTTCTGAAAATAGAGAACAGTTTTACTTCTTCTTCTTCATTCTTGATGCCTCTTATTTATTTTTTTTAGTTTAACAGACCTAGCTAGAATTTTCAGTACAATGTTTAATAAACGGGGTGAGAGATGATATCTTTATCTTGTCCCTGATAATAGAGGGAAAGTGTTCAGTCTTTTAACATGAAATATGTTAGTTGTGGTTGTCTATTGACAACATTTATGAGGTTGAAGAAGTTTCCATCTGTGGAAGGCAGAGTAATTGCCCCCAAAGATGTCCACATTCTAATCTCCAAAAGTTTTGAATATGTGAATATGCTTTATTTCCTTTCATATCTGCCACAAGGATTTCCTTTATGTGTCTTGTACTGCAGGTCTGCTAGCAATGTATTCTCTCTGTTTTTGCTTAACTGTGATTGTCTTAATTATTCTGTCATATTTAAAAGATAGTTTTTGTAGAAGTAGAATTCTTGGTTGATAGCTGTATCTTTCAGTACTTTGATTATATCATTTCACTGCTTTCTGGCTGCTATGGTTTATGAAGAGCTATTAGCTTTTAATCATTTAAAATGTGATAGACAGAATAATGGTCCTCCAAAGATGTTCACATCCTAATATCTGTAATCCATGAATATGTTAGATTTTATAGGAAAGGGGAATTAAAAATGCAGTTGAAATTAAGATTGCTTATCAGTTGACATTGAGTCAAGGAGATTATCCAGAATTATCAGGGTGGGCCTAATATGCTCATAAAGGTCCTTATCAGTAGAAGAGAGAGGCAGAAAACAGAGAGTCAGAGAGATGCAGAAGCATGAGAATGATTTGAGTTAATTTACTGGCTTTGAAGATGGAGGAAAGGTGCCATGACCCAAGGAGGAATGTAGGTAACCTTTAAAAATGAGAAGATATTTGCAAATGACATATCAGATAAAGGGCTAGTATCCAAATCTATAAATAACTTATCAAACTCAACACCCAAAAAACAAATGATCCAATCAAGAAATGGGCAGAAGACATGAATAGACATTTTTCCAAAGAAGACTTCCAAATGGATAACAGACACATGAAAAAGTGCTCAATGTCGCTCGGCATCAGGGAAATTCAAATCAAAACCTCAATGAGATACCACCTCACACCAGTCAGAATGGCTAAAATTAACAAGTCAGGAAACGACAGATGTTGGCGGGGATGCAGAGAAAGGGGAACCCTCCTACACTGTTGGTGAGAATGCAAGCTGGTGCAGCCACTCTGGAAAACAGTATGGAGGTTCCTCAAAAAGTTGAAAATAGAGTTGCCCTATGACCCAGCAATTGCACTACTGGATATTTACCCCAAAGATACAAAAGTAGGGTTCCAAAGTGGTACG
The DNA here is from genome assembly GCF_002201575.2 of Neomonachus schauinslandi. Classification (NCBI taxonomy): domain Eukaryota; kingdom Metazoa; phylum Chordata; class Mammalia; order Carnivora; family Phocidae; genus Neomonachus; species Neomonachus schauinslandi. The sequence continues at coordinate 32,858,712 of NC_058407.1, forward strand.
TGCACCTCGATGTTTATAGCAGCAATGTCCACAATAGCCAAACTACGGAAAGAGCCAAGATGTCCATTGACAGATGAATGGATAAAGAGATGGTATATATATACAATGGAATATTATGCAGCCATCAAAAGGAATGAAATCTTGCCATTTGTAATGACGTGGACGGAACTGGAGGGTATTATGCTGCGCGAAATAAGCCAATCAGAGAAAGACATGTATCATATGACCTCACTGATATGAGGAATTCTTAATCTCAGGAAACAAACTGAGGGTTGCTGGAGTGGTGGGGGGTGGGAGGGATGGGGTGGCTGGGTGATAGACATTGGGGAGGGTATGTGCTATGGTGAGTGCTGTGAATTGTGCAAGACTGTTGAATCACAGATCTGTACCTCTGAAGCAAATAATACATTATATGTTAAAAAAAAAGAAGATAGTAGGAAGGGAAAAATGAAGGGTGGGAAATTGGAGGGGTAGACGAACCATGAGAGACTATGGACCCTGAGAAATAAACTGAGGGTTCTAGAGGGGAGGGGGGGATGGGATAAGCCTGGTGATGGGTATTAAAGAGGGCATGGACTGAATGGAGCACTGGGTGTTATAGGCAAACAATGAATCATGGAACACTACATCAAAAACTAATGATGTAATATATGGTGATTAACATAATAATAAAAAAAATTGAAAAAGGCAAGGAAACATTCTCCCCTAGAGTCTTTAGAAGACATTCAGGCCTTTTGACAGCTTGATTTTAGCATGTGAGATTAATTTAAGATGTCTGGCTTTTAAAAACATAAGATAATAGATTTGTGTCATTTTAAACCATTAAGTTTTACCAATTTTTTCTATAACAACAATAGGAAAATAATACGTTGTGGATCTCTTTATGCAGAGTGATTTATCTCTGTCTTTGTCTTGAGACCATTTAAATGCAATGAGTCTAGTTCTGGGATTCTTTGGTTATATTCTACTCAAAGTTCTTTGAGCTTCTTTAATGTGTAGGTTAACGATTTTAAATAAAATTTGGGAAGATTTCAGCCATTATATCTTCAGTTACTCTTTTTGCCTCTTTCTCTCTTCATCTGGGCCTCCATATCATATCTTACATTTGATAGTGTCCTACAGGTTGACAGACTGTTCACTTTTTCTCCCAGCCCCCATGTTTTTTTCTTTTGAGCTTTCAATTCCTTAGCTGGGTAATCTCAATTAACTTCAAGTTCACGGATTCTTTTTTTCTGTCGCTTCAAATACGATCTTGAGCCCATCTAGTGATTTTTTTTCCATCTCTGTTATTGTACTTTTAAATCATAATTTCTATTTGGTTCCTTTTTATTTATAATTTTATGTCTTTATTGATATTCTTCAATTTGGTGAGATATTATTATCATATTTGCTTTTAGTATTTAAACTTAGTTTCCTTTAGTTATTTGAACATATTTTAAATAGCTTATGCAAAATCTTTTCTAGTAAGTCTAAAGTCTGATTTCTTCAGGGTTAGTTTCTATTGACTTTTTAAATGTGAATATGCCATATTTTCTTGTTTCTATGCATATCTCATTTTTTTTTTTAATTGAAAGCTGGACTTTAAAATAATATAATGTGGCAACTCTCAGGTAGAATTCCTCCTCCCCAGGTTTTATTGTTGTTACTCTCTGTTGTTGTTGTTGCTGGTTTTTTGTGGTGCTGGTGTTTGTTGCTGTTTATGTACTTACTGACTTTATTGAACTAATTCTGTTAAGTCTGTATTCTTTGTCCTATGTGCCCACAGAAGTCTCTGCTCAGTTATCATAGTGGTCAGCGAATAATTAGACAGAGATCCCCTTAAATGCCTTGAATCAGTAATTCTCCCAAACTTTACTACAGTGCTCTGTGTGTATGCGTTGATACACACCTTAGCACTTAGGCAGTTGACAGCTCTGCTTAAGTCTTCACTTTTTGTTTGCACTGCCTGCCTGCCATGTAATCACAGTTCTTGAGGGATTTGGTTTTTGGAGACTTCACACCATTTACGCTCTCTCCAGTGACTGCCAGGCTATTGCTTTTGTTGTTGGTTTTCAAATCTACTGTGAAGCTGGAGAGAGGGAAATGGGAATAGGACAAATTAAAATGCCAGAGAGCTCACCTATCTTACCAATATTCTGCTATTTTTCTTGAGTAAAAGACTCCAAGAATCTGGTTCATTTTCAGGATTCTGAAAAAGTTGGTTTTTACCTTTTTTTCAGCATTAACATTGCTGCTATAAAGGAGGTCCTTATTCTACCATTCCACTAACACTACTCTAGGTTCATTTTTTTTTTTTTTTTGTCCCTAAAGATATTCAGTTGTTCTGGCATAATTTGTTCAAAAATCCATTCTTTTTTCTACTCTGAGCACATTGGTTTAAAATCACTTGATTATACATGTGTGACTTTATGTCTCGGCTCTCTACTCTGTTCCATAAATCTGTATCCTAAGGCCAATAATACCACACTGACCCAGGACTCTCATGCTTTCTGCCAACATCCCATAACTGTGGCAGGCTAGCTAGTTAGCTTGCAGGTAGGGAAAATTTTCAGCTCATTTAGAGTTCATGACATAAAGAAGTCAATCTGAGCACATTACCTGGCTGTCTCCTTTGTAGAAGACCTACTTTTACTCATATTTAACATGATTTTGAATCATATGGTATGAATCAGTAGTAACTACTTGTTGTTACTTGCCATATTTGAAATCCAAATACTTCTAAATGGCTATCTTGTGATTTTTAAATAAAATAGTTGCTATTTTATTTCTTGTTTTTATAGTTAACCTTATTTCATAAGTATTACAATTTTAATGAGTTATTAAGGATATGGAGATACAAATAAGTATAATATCACTTTAGTTGATATCTGTAAATTAATTTTCTGTTGAGAGAAATAAGAATAAACATGAACAGCTAGCATACAGAGCATTATATGACAAATGTTTCAAGGTTTAGCATCCCCAGTCAATTAAGTCAATTTTTAGGATTTTTAGGGTTCAATTTTTAGGAGGATTGTTTTAGTTGTTTTGCCCAAAGAACTAGTCATCTATTGGCATAATAATGCTGTATAACTAAAACTTTCTATGACTTTCAAAAACAAAGCTTCGTTTATCACTTACTCATTTATAAGTAGGCTGCAATCTGCTTCACCTAAGGGTTTAGATGGGCTTGGCACCAAATAGTGGGTACAGGTTTGCTTCCTGTATCTCTCATCTTCTTTGGACAAGTGACAAGCCAAATAATATCCTTCTAATGGTAAATTACAGGAAACTATAGAACAAGTCCAACCAACCACTCATCTCATTTTAAACTTTGGGTTGCCTCTCATCCACTAAAATACCATTGGGTAAAACAAGTCAAATGTCTAAGCCTCAAATCAAAGCACTTAAAAGTATACTTTACCTAGCATGAAGTCAAAGAAAGGTCATGTAACCAAGCTCAATGTTTATGGTCTGGGAAATATATCCTTGCCATGGAGGTATATGTGTGTGTGGCATGAAGCTAAGGAGTGGATATTAACTGAACAATAATAGGACACACACTATCTCAGTAGCAGAATCTGTACTATATTTTTTCAGACAAGATTTACTGGATCAGATAGTATTCCTTCCAAAACTCAGAGAGATTATTTAATCTTAGTATTTTATAAAAAACAAAAAAGGGTTTTGTTGAAAATAAGTATAAATATATAGTTTGCTCTAATAGTAATTTTAAAAGGAGAACTTGTTATGTAGTAGACATTGTGTATTGGCCAGCCAACCACCAAGAGTTTCATTTCTTTGTATTCCTCTAATTTCCCATCTCTCAAGCTTCCTTTTTTTTAAAGGATGTCTGTATTATACGGTACTGACCCATTTTGGAATAATAGCTATTAAAAAACTTAAGAAGAAAGCTTTACCCATTTTCCTTAGCTATACTTTTTCTTTTTCCCTTTATCCAACTCAAAGGTCATCCTTGAGAAATAAATAACCATTTTTCAACCAGGACGTTGAAAACTGAGTGCGTGGGGTGCCTGGGTGGCTCAGATGGTTGAGCATTTGCCTTTGGCACAGGTCACGATCTCTGGGTCCTGGGATTGAGCTCCAGGTCTGGCTCCTGGCTCAGCAGGGAGCCTGCTTCTTCCTCTGCCTATACCCACTGCTCGCTTGCTCTCTCTCTCTTTCAAATGAATAAATAAAATCTTAAAAAAAAAAGAAAACTGAATGTGAAAGATGATTAAGCTAAAATAAGAAGAGTCTGAAAATTAATGATATTTTGGAGCTACTGGACTATAATTCTGAACTTTCTGGTACATAAGAAATGTATATATCTGTGTGGTTAAGCCACTGAAAATTGGGCTTTGTATTACTTGTAGCCTAATATAGTTGTATATAGTAAACTACAAGTCAAAATCAGCATGTTTTTATTATAATATCAAATTATTTTCAATAAATAATTGGTGTTAGGGTGTTTGTACTAATATCTACTTCTCTTTCCTAAGTGATTGTTATAAAATGCTCTAATGTTTGAATTCTTCAGTTTTAGCTGATTCTGGTCTGAGAGTCACAATACATTCTGTACTTCAGTCAGATCCCCTTTCAGAAATTCTCAATCTCTGCCAATAATTGCTTGTCTTCTTTCATCTCCAAGGCTTTAAAAATAATATTTATATGCACATTTATTTTTTTCCTAACTCCAAATGGCACCATAATATAATATCCTAATGAGTTCTCTAGAAGTACATTGAATATAGACATTTTATAGCACTTAATGAGTTTGAGCTGCAGACGCTCTTCTGCAGTGCCAGCTTACAGTAAATCTTTTTTAATTTTTTTTTTTGAGTATAGTTGACACACAATGTTACATTAATTTCAAGTGTACAACATAGTGACTCAACTTCTTTATACATTATGGTATGCTCGCCAGAACAAAACAGAGCAAAATTGTAATTTACCTATATTTTCCTGTAGGGTTATCTTTTTATTAACATCTAGCATGTAACAGTACATTCCTCTTGACAGGAAGAGTGACTCCATTTGAGGTGTGACTTGTAAATGAATTCCCATTGAATTGCATCATGACAACTGTAATGGAGGCTGCTATTACCTTCTTTCTGAAATAGTAAATGTCCTGATCCTTTGCTGGATACATGATTATTCACAATGAAGATTATATCTACTAAATTTCCTTGAAGTTAGATGTCACTGTGTAACTTATTTCTGATCAGTATTTAGGGGCAAGTGATTTGTCAAACATCCTGGATATGTCAGGACACCTGGTTGGCTCAGTTGGTAGAGCATGTGACCTTGATCTCTGGGTCATGAGTTCAAGCCCCACGTTGGGTATGGAGTCTACTTAAAACAAAACAAAACAAAAACAAAAATATCTTGGATATGTCATTGACAAGAAGTGACCATGGCATTTTCATTTTTCTTTTTCTTTCTTCTTTTTGCTTGAAATCTGGATTTTTATGAGCAGAGCCCCACCTTGGATCATTTGTATAAGGGTTTCTCCCTAGGGATAATAAAACAGGAAGCTGGAAGGGGTCTGAGTCTGAAAAGACATTAGGCTGCCTTACTACACCTGAATTACATATATGTGAAATTTAACATGATAGAGAAATACATCCCTTCCTTGCATAATCCAAGGTTATCTCTAGTACATTCAAATGAACCTATATTATAATTAAGGCAAAGACCTTTACTGATTTTCCTTAACATTATTAAAAATGTAATAGCTACAAAACTGACAAGGTGTGTTTAATCATTTAACATCCCTTATTTTGTGCTCTATGATTGCTGTTACAGATATTCTGTGGGAAACAAAATGCATTTTTCAGGGAAAGAAAAGTGGCACTTCTGGAAAGATGGCACTGGAACTAGCTGTGGTTTATATAAGAATAGAATTTTGGGTAGACCCGAGATCTGGTCTCACTTAACATTTCCTAATCATCTTTGGATATTGGACGTTAAATTCAACCTGGTGTATGGAGTTTTCTTGGTAATGTGTTGGGGCTTTATTTACCATTGCCTGCATTGACAAAGGTAATGATGTGAAAGCCCTAGTACGTGCAAACTATCTTACATAATTTATTATGACTTGTATTTGCTTGCATCAAGCCAGAAGGCAAACATCTAGCCAGAATTTTGTTTCTCTAAACAATTGAGAGTAGCCACAGGCAATAAATATTCTCTAAGAAGGACCCAGAATTTGTTTCTCTAAGAATTTGATATAAACCCCATTCCCAGTCAAACATTATTGGTGGTAGATGCTTAATCCATAGTGAGAACTGGAAAGCTAAGTGGGGCATACATTGAATTGTCCACTCTTCTGTGTTTTTTATACAGATAAGACATGATGTCCTTTAATTAACAAAATTAGATTATTGCCCTATGTATGTATTATCCTTCTTTTAATACCCCATACTGTAGGGAAAAGTGATGTATCCTAATAATTAAAAGATTATACTCTGAACTTAGATTGTATTTTTATACAGGCTTCCCCATGTATAAGCCTTGTGAAAAAAAGTCCACTGTCCTTATTCCTCAATTTAACTTTTATTGATAGGGCGCCTGGGTGGCTCAGTCATTAAGCGTCTGCCTTCAGCTCAGGTCATGATCCCAGGGTCCTGGGATCGAGCCCCGCATCGGGCTCCCTGCTCGGCGGGAAGCCTGCTTCTCCCTCTCTCATTCCCCCTGCTTGTGTTCCCTCTCTCGCTATGTCTGTGTCTGTCAAATAAATAAATAAAATCTTAAAAAAACAAACAAAACAAAACTTTGGGACGCCTGGGTGGCTCAGTCGGTTGAGCGTCTGCCTTCGGCTCAGGTCATGATCCCAGGGTCCTGGGATCGAGTTCCGCATCCTGCTCCTTGCTCAGCGAGGAGCCTGCTTCTCCCTCTGCCTGCCACTCCCTCTGCTTGTGCTTTCTCTCTCTCCCTAATAAATAAATAAAATCTTAAATAAATAAATATAAATAAATAAAAATAAATAAAAACTTTTATTGATAAAACAAGAAACTATTTGTATCTCTTTCAGGATTGTTTTGAGGATTAAATTAGTGTGTGACATATATATGTTACAGTAAGCACTACATGTGTCAGCTATTATCACTATTATTGTCATCATTATATTATTTTTTATTACCATTGTATCACTCCTTTTAAAGATGTATTTATTTATTTGAGAGAGAAAGCAGGAGTGGGGAGAGGGGCCAAGGGAGAGAGAGAATCTCTTAAGCAGACTCTGCACTGAGTGCAGAGCTCCACACGGCGCTTGATTTCAAGACCCTAAAGCGTGACCTGAGCCGAAACCAAGAGTCTGACACTGAACCAACTGAGCCACCCAGACACCACTTATCACTCATTTTACCAACATGTAGTTTGAAAGTGACAGAAAACTCAATTCAAGTTGCCTTCATTCATCAATTGATTGATTAATTAATTCATTCAACTTTTATTTATTGAAAGCCAAATACATACTGTTTACTACTCAGGAAGCTGGGAGTAGAGCAGTGAACAATGTCATATAAAATATGACAAGAAGTAGTAAGAACTATGAAAAAAATGAAATAAGTAAGGAGATATAAATTGAGAATGGGAGATTATTTAAATAGGATTGTTAAGAAAGTCCACTACGAGTTGATAATATGTAAGTAGAAGCTTGAAAGGAACAAGGGAACAGGGTATGCAGGTATTCATGGAAAGAATATTCCCACTCTTTTGGAAAGAGTGACAATTATTCCATATCCTCGCTAGGTATTATTTTTAATTTTAGCCATTCTGAAAATATGTTAGTGGCATTTCTTTGTGACTTAAATTTGATTGACCCTATATCTAATGAATATCAGCACCTTTTTCATGTTTATTGGCCATTTGGATAGTCTAGACTTGAAGTACATTTGCACATTTCTTCCATATTTTGAATTATTTTTACTTTTTTACTAATTAGGAGTTTTTAGATATGAGTTCTTTGTTGAATATATACATCGGAAACATCTTTTCCCACTCCATGGATTTTTTATAATAAACTTCATTTTTTAGAGCAGTTTTATGTCTACTGGAAAATGGAGCAGAATCTACAGAATTCCCTTTATACCTGTCCCTGCACTAAACACAAAGTTTTTCCTATTGACTAATATCTCATATTTGTGTTCTATATTTGTCATAACTGATTAACTAATATTGATACACTATTAACTAATGTTCACAGTTTACATTAGGGTTCACTCTTTGTGTTGTACAGTTCTATAGATTTTGTCAAATGCATCATGTCGTGTATCCATCATTATAATTTCATACTGAATAGTTTCACTGCCCTAAAAATCCCTTGTGTTCCACCTATTGAGTATTTCATTTCCCAAGCTCTTGGCAACTCCTGGTGTTTTACTGTCTCCATAGTTTGTTTTCCTAGGAGGTCATATAGTTGGAATCAGACACTGTGTAGATTTTCCATACTGGCTTCTTTCACTTAGCAATCAGCATTTAAGATTCCTCTTAGTCTGTGGCTTAGTAGGTCATTTCCTTTTATTGCTGAATAATATTCCATCCCAATAATATTCCATATCCATCAAATGATAAATAATTTGTGTATCCATTCCTTTATTAAAGGATACCTTCTGTGGATTATTTTCAATCTTTTAATGGTGTCTTTGATCAATCTTAATTTTAATGATCTCCAATTTGTCAGTCTTTTCCTGTATAATTATTATGTTTTGATTTCTAATTATGACTTTGCACTCATCCCAATGTCATGAAGATATTTTCCTATGTTATATTCTAGAATTTCTCTCTCTCTCTTTTTTTAAACTTTCACACACCATATACCGGGAATTTATATTTGTATGTAGGATGATGTGGAGATCAAGATTTTTTTTTCATGTGAATACACAGTTAAAGAAGCTCCATTGTTGAAGAGATGATTCTTCCCACTGTACTTTCCCACTGTACTGAAGCTTTTTCATAAATCTGGTGAATGCATATGCCTTTTTCAGAACTCTCTTCAAGGTAATTTGCAATACAAATATCCATCACAAAGTAGTCTTGAAGAGCTCTATGGAGAATTGTCTCTCAACTTAGACATCATTGTCTCGTTGCTGATGTTATAGGGAAAGTATTGAAGAGTTCACATGAAGTACGATGTTTTCTGAAGGTTTTTTTGTTTCTAAATAAACTTGTCTATGTTAAGAGAGTACCTTCTGTTTCTAATCTGCTCAGGTTTTTTTAAAAGTATTTTGTCATCAGTCTTACAAAATTCATGGCACTCACCATAGCACATACCCTCCTCAATGAATCACAGACCTGTACTTCTGAAACAAATAATACATTATATGTTAAAAAAAAAAAAAGAAGATAGCAGGAAGGGAAAAATCAAGAGGGGGGAATCGGAGGGGGAGACAAACCATGAGAGACTATGGACTCTGAGAAACAAACTGAAGAGTTCTAGAGGGGAGGGGGGTGGGGGGTAGGTTAGCCTGGTGATGGGTATTAAAGAGAGCACGTACTGAATGGAGCACTGGGTGTTATACGCAAACAATGAATCATGGAACACTACATCAAAAACTAATGATGTAATGTATGGTGATTAACATAACATAATAAAATTAAAAAAACAAAAATAAACAAAAAAAGTATTTTATCATAACAAAGATTTGAATTTTATCAACAGACTTTTATCTATTATAATTATTCTATTGTGTTTCTCTTTTATTCTTTCAATTTGATGTATTACTATGGCTGATTTTTCAAAGGATAAACTAAATTTGCATTCCAGGAATAAAACCAAATTTGAGTGTGACCTATTATTAGTTTTATGTTTTGCTCAATGCAATTTGTTAATATTTGTTTGAGGTTTTTATGTTTATATAATGCAAGATATTGGCCAAAGATTTTCATTTCTTGTAATGATGCATCCAGTTTTGATAAATAGTTTATATTAGCATCATTGAAAGAAATAAACTGCTTATCCTATCTTCATCATATCTTGAAGTGTTTATATGAAATCGATGGGTTATTTCTTCCTCAAATGTTTGAGAAGATCAACTGTAAAGTAATTTAGACTTGGAGTTTACTTTGTGGAATGATTTTAGTTTAAATATATATATTTAAATATATAAAGGTCTAATGATATCTTCTGCATATTCTTGTGCCAGTTTTATTATGTTTTTTAAAGGACTTTTCCATTTCATATAAAATTTAAATTATTGGCTTTTTAAATAATCTCTTATCCATTTATGCTGTAGGATATTTATTTACATGCTCTCTTCATTACTAATTTTGATAATCTGTTCTCTTTCTCTCTCTCTTTGATCTATCTTGCTAGGAGTTTATTAATTATATAAATAAGTTTGATAAGATCTTCATTATTTCCTTGCTTCTACATTTTTGTTTTTAATTTGCTCTATTCATTCTTGGAAGTCATGCATGTGCGTGTGCACACACACACACACACACACAGACACTTAAGGCTATAAATTTGCCTCTATAAACTTTAGATACACTCTGTAAGTTTGGATATGTTGATAAAAAACAGAATGCTTTCTATTTGGTCTCTAGGCCCACCCCAAAGAAATTGGCAAGTCCTAAAAGGAGAAAAAAGAAGAAAGTGCCCCACTCACTTCTGTGTATTTCTCTTCTTCCTGTGATACTGGAATCTTTATTCCTGGCTGAAGATTTGCTTTGGTGCATTCAAACCAATTTAAAAGTATTTTTATTTCACTTCTCTAGTTGCTCATGGGAGAGGGTTATTTTTTTAAAGTTTTTATTTAAATTCCAGTTAGTTAACATACAGTGTAATATTAGTTTCAGATGTACAATGTAGTGATTGAACATTTCCATACATGACCTTGTGCTCATCACAAATGCCCTCCTTAATCCCCATCACCTATTTCACCCACCCCTCACCTACCTCCCTTCTGGTAACCATCAGTTTGTTCTCTATAGTTAAGAGTGTGTTTCTTGGTTTGTTTCTTTCTTATTTTTCCCTCTTTGCTCATTTGTTTAAGATTTTAAAATTTTATTTTATTTATTTGACAGAGAGAGAGAGAGCATAAGCAGGGGGAATGGGAGAGGGAGAAGCAGACTGCCCGCTGAGCAGGGAGCCCGATGTGGGGCTCCATCCCAGGATCCTGAAATCATGACCTGAGCCAAAGGCAGACACTCAACCAACTGAGCTACCCAGGCACCCTGTTCTTTTTGTTTTGCTTCTTAAATTCCACATATGAATGAAATCATATGATATTTGTCTTTCTCTGACATATTTCACTTAGCATAATACTCTCTAGCTCCACCCATATCATTGCAAATGGCAAGATTTCATTCTTTTTTTATGGCTAAATAATATTCCATTCTGTGTGTGTGTGTGTGTGTGTGTGTGTGTGTGTATGTGGTATATGTATTCATCAATCAATGGACACTTGGGCTATTCTTTATCCATTCATCAATCCAATGGACACTGGGCTATTTCCATGATTTATCTATTGTAGATAATGCTGCTATAAATTTTGAGGTGCATGTATCCCTTTGAATTGTTATTTTTGTATTCTTTGGGTAAATACCTAGTAGTGCAGTTGCTAGATTGTTGGGTATTTCTATTTTTAACTTTTTGAAGAATCTCCATACTGTTTTCCAGAGTGGCTGCACCAATTCGCATTCCCACTAACAGTACAAGAGGGTGTCCCCTTTTCCATAACCTCACCAACACCTGTTGTTTCTTGTGTTGTTGACTTTAGCCATTCTGACAGGTATGAGGAGATATCTCATTGTAGTTTCGATTTACATTTTTCCTGGTAATAAGTGATGTTGAGCATCTTTTCATGTATCTGTTGACCATATATATGTCTTCCTTGGAAAAATGTCTATTCATATCTCCTGCCCATTTTTTAATTGAATTATTCATTTTGGGGGTGTTGAGTTTTAAAAGTTCTTTATATATTTTGGATTTAACCCTTTATCGAATATATCATTTGCAAATATCTGGGAGAAGGTTATTTAAATCTAAGCCACTGCATCATAGTCCAAACAGAAATTCTGATTTCTGGCTACTTTGTGAAAATGTATTATGCTAGGAGTAGAAAAATGAGAAGTATTAGGAGACTGTTATACTAGTCTAGACAAAAATATGAAGGTAGCATAGATTGGTTAATTGGGTAGAATGGTGACAAATGGTTAGTTTTGTCGTATTTTTCCAAATAAGCCTGACAGTATTATCCAAGGCATTAAAAGTGGGAGTTGGGTGGGAGAGAATTGAGAATGATGGCTTATGTATTTTTGCCTTAAGAACAAGAGAGATTGGGCGCCTGGGTGGCTCAGATGGTTAAGCGTCTGCCTTCGGCTCAGGTCATGATCTCAGGGTCCTGGGATCGAGTCCCGCATCGGGCTCCCTGCTCCTTGGGAGCCTGCTTCTCCCTCTGCCTCTCTCTCTCTCTCTGTCTGTCATGAATAAATAAATTTAAAAATCTTTAAAAAAAAAAAAAAAGAACAAGAGAGATTATTTTGTTCTCACTGAGGCTCAGTCTGAGATAGGTTCTCCCATCATAAAGGTGATATGTCTGTTGCAGTTTAAATTTATGTATTTCCTGTGTTGAAATACATACACACACACACACACACACACACACACACATACCACACACACACAACCTGATTAGATTGACTGCCTATCCTGAGGCAATCACCATAGTAAGGGATGGTTTTTAGTCTCAACCAGTATGTATATAATAGGAACAAGTGGACAGACATGTCCCAAAGAAGGTTATGGTGATGTTGTACTAAGAAAAAGGAATGGATGCTTATAAATTAAAATGTGGGAAAAAAAGTCTATCATAATGATGAATAAAATGTTCATATGAGGTTGGACTAAAGATTATTCAAAAACAGAAAAGGATTTGATACTTACATTGTAGGGAATTTAATGAGAAAAAAACATTTTAAAAACCTGGTAATGATGAGGGCACATTTTCTGAGGTAAAGAATTTCTGTGGAATTGTAGGAGTTGAAGGTGAAAAATGAACATCACCATGCTGATTAGAAATGATGGGCCACAATTAGGTTAAACTTCATGAAAAGATATTTTGTGAAAAGAACATGCACTTTTATAGAAAAAATATAATAACTTGAGTCATGTGCATCCTGGAAGCTTTATGAAGTTGTCTGGTATTAAGAAAATGGGCCCAGCATACTCTGAGAGTATCCTAAAACTTTGATATGTCTTATGGCTTCCAGTGTTACTGTCTAGAAGTGAAAGTATTCCATATGGTTGATAGGAGATCAGAATCCATTTCTTACAAGGACGGATTTGATTAGCTTTTTGTGCACTAGCCCTAAATATTGTAAACCAATTTATCAATAAAAATAAGTAACTATTTTCTTCTTTTAAACGTGACTATTCGGTTACTTTGGTGTAAAACATTGATAAAGGCAATTTTTGTATTCAGTTTCTCCTCTCCTGGCCAAAGCATAAAAAATGCTGCATTAATTTTGGAATGACATGGTCCATAGGTATATACTCCGAAGAGGCTAATTTATCAATGCTTAATTCTTTGGATTATTTTCTTAGTAGCAACTTGGTTTTGCTAATGACATCAATAATGCAGGAAGAAATCAAGTAATTTAAAATCAATTATAAGGAAGTGCCCATTTTGAATTCAAAATAATTGTAATTAACTAAATCTTTAGCAATTATAGCCATCTGGATTTATCAGAAATATTTGAATTTTGATAATGCCTGATATGTAAGAAGCTATGTAATATGTGTTTAAATTTTTAATGCCTTTTCACCTTTGATTTGAGACCGCAAATGGAAGAGATTAAAAAAAATTTGATTTTTTTTTTTTTCCTTTTGAGAATAAACCTACTGATATCTGCTCTCAAATTAGATCTGGCTGCTAGGGGTATTTTAAAAGCTTCATCAATGTGATTTTATAAGAGACCCATATGTAGCAGATACATTTTCTACCATGAACTACAGTACTTACACAAATACTCAAAGTAATTAAATGATTCATAAAATATTTAAAAGCATTTAGTGATGAAAGTTTTTAAATGACTAAATGGTGACCTCAATTACACTGAACCATTTAGCTAAAGACATGTTTTTCCATAATCAACATTAATCTTTAAATAGAACTTCATGTGTATCCAAATATTTATTGCCTGATTTTCTATGCAAGGAGGTTTAACAATTTTTCAAACCTGAAAACAGAACATGAAAAACAAAAACAAAGGTATCACACTTTCAGAGGTATTTTTAAAAATCCTAACACAATCTCCTTAAATTTATTACCACATAATTTTAGTTATTGAGACTCACGCTTCTCTATCATGTACCTTTCTCTAAAAAAATTGAGAAAGTGAATCTCAGTATTTTCCCCCACCAGAGTTCATTCGTTTCTTTCAGATAGAATGCCAGTGATTGGTCTGTTTTTTATCATATGCATTTATTTACTGAATGGCTTCTACAAGATAGTTACTAGGCTAGATCTATGAGTTAGGTAGGAAAGTTAGCATAACAATTGGGCTTGAATATCTGAAAGATCAAGCCAATCAAAATTTTCTTCTTGTTCATATGGTAGTTAGCAGAAGAGCCACTCAGGACCCAGGCTCCTTCCCACCTTTGCCTTCACCACTCCATAGGTCTCTTCATCAGATGCATCCAGCCATAGGAGGGAACCACTGGGAATTTTTCAAGGCCTCGGTATGGAAGTGGGTCACATAATTTTTACTCACTTTCCAAAGCTCAGTTATGTAGCGACACCTAAATTCATGTGAGGTTAGGAAACAACCTATTGATTCCTGTGCCTCGGATTAAAAAAGGGATCTAAGTAGTAAACTTTACCATTCTAGGTAAATATATTCAAACATATATTTGTTTATTTATTCTTTTTTCAAATTTTTATTTAAATTCCAGTTGGCTAACATACAGTGTAATATTAGTTTCAGGTGTAGAATTTAGTGATTCACACTTACATACAACACCCAGTGCTCATCAGTACTAGTGCCCTCCTTAACTCAACACCCACTTAAACCATCCCCCTGCCCACCTCTCCTCCAGTAACCATCAGTTTATTCTCTATAGTTAAGAGTCTGTTTCTTAATTTGCCTCTATTTTTTATATGTTAATCTATTTTTATCATAAATTCCACATAGGAGTGAAAGCATATCATATGGTATTTGCCTTTCTCAGACTGATTTATTTTACTTACCATAACATGCTCTACCTCCTTCCACGTCGTTGCTCAGGACAAGATTTTGTTCTTTTTTCTGGCTGAATAATACTCCACTGTATATATGTAGCACATCTTCTTTATCCATTCATCCCTGGATGGACATTTGGGCTCTTTCATAATTCGGCTATTGTAGGTAATGCTGCTATAAACATCATGGTGCGTGTATCCCTTCAAATCAATATTTTTGTATCCTTTGGGTAAATACTTAGTAACAGATGCTAAATTGTTAGGTAGTTCTCTTTTTAACTTTCTGAGAATCCTCCATATTGTTTTCCAGAGTGGCCGCACCATTTTTGCATTCCCACCTCGAGTTTAAGAGTGTTCCTCTTTCTCTGCATCCTCTGCAATACCTCTTGTTCCCTGTGCTGTCGATTTTAGCCATTCTAACTGGTGTGAGATGATATCTCATTGAATTTTTTACTTGTATTTCTCTGATAATGAGTTATATTGAGCATCTTTACATGTATCTTAGCTATCTGTATGTCTTCTTTGGAAAAATGTCTATTCATGTCTTTTGCCCATTTTTAACTAGATTATTCATTTTTGGGTGTTGAATTTGGTAAGTTCTTTATATATTTTAGATACTAACCCTTTATCAGATATGTCATTTGCAAATATCTTCTCCCATTCCAAAAGTTTAGTTTTCCTGATTGTTTTCTTCACTATGGAGAAGCTTTTTATCTTGATGAAGTCCCAATAGTTTATTTCTGCTTTTGTTTCCCTTGCCTCAGGAGACATATCTATTAAAAAGTTGCTACACCCAGTGTCAAAGAGGTTACCATCTGTGCTCTACTCTAGGATTTTGATGGTTTCAAGTCTCACATTTAGGTCTTTCATCCATTTTGAATTTATTTTTGTGCATGATATAAGGAAAGTGGTCCAGTTTTATTCTTTTGCATGTTGCTGTCCAGTTTTCCCAACACCATATGTTGAAGAGATAGTCTTTTTCATATTGGATAGTCTTTCCTGCTTTGGGGAAGATTAATTAACCATATAATTGTGGGTCCATCTCTGGGTTTCTATATCTGGGTTTTCCATTGATCTATGTGTCTTATTTTGTGTCAATACCGTACTATCTTGATCACTGCAGCTTGTAATATAACTTGAAGTCCAGAACTGTGATGCCTCCAGCTTTGCTATTCTTTTTCAAGATTGCTTTGGCTATTCTGGGTCTTTTGTCATTCCATACAAATGTTAGGATTGTTGTAGCTCTGTGAAAAATGCTGGTTGTATTTTGATAGGGATTGCATTAATTGTGTAGATTGCTTTGCATACTATAGACATTTTAACAGTATTTGTTCTTACAATCCATGAGCATGAAATGATTTTCCTTTTCTTTGTGTCATCTTCAATTTCTTTCATCAGTGTTTTATAGTTTTCAGAGTACAGATATTTTAGGTTTAAAAACCTAACTTTTGGGTTAGGTTTATTCCTAGGTATCTTGTGGGTTTTAGTGCAGTTATAAATAGGATTGACTCCTTGATTTTCTCTTTCTGCTGCTTCATTACTGGTATATAGAAATGCAACAGATTTTTTTTGTGTGTTGATTTTGTATCCTATGACTTTACTGAATTCTTTTATCAGTTCTAGCAATTTTTTGGTGGGGTCTTTTGGGCTTTCTATATAGAGTATCGTATCATCTGCAAATAATGTAAGTTTGACTTCTTCCTTACTGATTTGGATTCCTTTTATTTCTGAGGTGTCAGACTTCCAGTACTATGTTAAATAATAGTGGTGAGAGTGGATATGCCTGTCTTGTTCCTGACTATGAAGTAAAAGCTCTCACTCCTTCACCATTGAGGAATATATTAGCTGTGGGTCTTTCATATATTACCTTTATGATGTTGACATATGTTCTTTCTATCCAACTTTGTTGAGGGTTTTCATCATGAATGGATGTTGTACTTTGTCAAATGCTTTTTCTGAATCTATTGAGAGAATCATATGGTTCCTATCCTTTCTTTTATTAATGTGGTGTATCACATTGATTGATTTGTGAATATTGAACCACCCTTGCAGCCCAGGAATAAATCCCACTTGATCATGGTTAATGACTCTTTTAATGTACTGTTGGATTCAGTTTGCTAGTGTTTTATTGAGAATTTTCCCATCCATATTTATCAGGGATATTGGCCTTTAGTTCTCTTTTCTAGTGGAGTTTTTGTCTAATTTTGGAATCACAAAATGCTGGCCTCATAGAATGAGTTTGGAAGTTTTCCTTCCATTTCTATTTATTGGAATGGTTTGGGAAGAATATTTATTAACTCTTCTTTAAATGTTTGGTAGAACTCCTATGATACAAATGTTATTATGTTTGGTGGAGTCACTGAGTTCCCAAAGTCTACTCTTGTGATCCAAGATTTTTCTTGCCCTCTTTTATTCATCTTCATTATTTTCCACAATTGTATTTTACATATCACTTATTCATTTCTCTGCTTCTTTCATCCTTGTGGTTGTTATATCCAGTTAGTTTTGAATCTTGGTTATTACATTTTTCATTTCAGCCTGGTTGATTTTAAACTGTTTTATCTCTGTGGTAAGGGTATCCCTGATGTCTTCTATGCTTTTCTCAAGCCCAGGTGGTATCCTTATGATTGTTGTTTTAAATCAAGATCAAGCATATTATTTATATCTGTTTCAACTAGATCCCTGGCTGTGACCTTTGCTTGTTCTTTCAGTTGGGATGAATTCCTGCATCTTGGCATTTGGTCTAGGTCTCTGTCTTCTTCTCTGTGTTAGGAAGCCCTGTTACGTTTCCTGTTTCTGAGTGTAATGGCTTTATGAAGAAGAGGTCATATAATGTTCAGGGCCTGGTGCTTCAGGAAGTGTCTCTGGTGTATGCTGTGTGCACTCTGCTGCTGTGTTATGGCTACTCTATCCCTTAGATCAGTCCTCTGCCGAGGTTCTCCTTACCTGCAGTGGGGAGTGTTTGGACCTTGGCCACAGTGTGGTGAGTTTAACTAGGTGTGCTCTGCTCTGCTTGTTAAAAGAGACCTGATATTTCCACTAGAACTGAAGCTTTGCATAACTCTATGGTCAGTAGGCATGGTGCATGGGGGGAGGGGTGGAGGTTGTGCTGTGCTTCTGGAGGAGGGGCCTGCTGAGCTAGTTCTTATGCATGCTTGCCCGAGAAAAGCGGTACCATCAGAACACAAGTTGGTAGGACTTGGTGTAAGCAGGTTAGGCAGCCAGTGTTGGCACTGTGCTATTTACTGAAGTTGGTTGGTTTATATTGAGGGACAGGGGAGGGCAATGGTGCCAGCCAGCTCCTTTGTCCATAGAGAGGGAAGCTCACAATTGCTGCTGTCAGAGAAGGCCTCCCAGAAGCACAAACAATTTCCCCTCCTGCGTCCCAGGCATTTTTCAGATTGCTGCTTTCACACTGTCTTTGTCTAGGTTGCTTGCCTGCCTGGAGCGTTGCAGTGCACTTTGGGTTCTATCCCAACTAGCTCAGCTGAGTTTTAAGATTCCAAACTGTAGAGACCTGGTGTGGTGTATACCTGTGCTGGTCTTCTGGGGGAGGGTCTCAGTGCACTGGGATTGATTCAGGTTGACCCAGAAAGGCAATTGCACCAAAGCAAGGAGGTGGAATTTGGAGCAAAGCACACTAAACAGACAGTGTCTGGGTTAGTTGCCCTCAGCAGGTGTCTCTGGCCCTATGCTGGGATGCAGGGGAGAGAAATGCCACCTGACAGCTCTTTTGTCCCCAGAGAGGTAATGCCACCTCTTTCAGATGCACTCCAAGAAGAGCAAACAGTCTCTCCTCCTTGCTGGAGTGGAAAGGCTTTTCAAGTGTTGTAAACAGCCTGTTTAAGGAATACTGATGTGCTGTGGTTATGAAGCTACGGTAGCTGGTGTGTTTTATAATCATAAAGTGCATGGCAGTGAGAAGTGAGTTGAGAACAGACAGGACCACATGCAGATAGTGAATTTTATTCTGTATGCAGGAAAGAGCTATTTAGAATTTTAAGCAGAAAAAAAATTGATTTAACTTATGTTTCATAAAGATCACTCTTATGATTCTATGGAGAATGGCTGGAGAGGCATGGGTGAACAAGAATTAAACCAAGTAGAAGACTTTCAGTCTCTGCCAAAGACTGAGGTCCCTAAAATATGGAAGTTCCATATAGAAACAGGAGTAGATTGATTCAGAAAATAGTAGAATCACTCTCTAATTTGCAAATGAGTCCCTGTTGTCTAACGAATAAAGTATATTGTCCTTACCTTTACACTCAAAATCCTTTACTGTTTTCTCTCAATGTATCTTCCTAGCCAAACTATACTTTTTTTTTTTTTTTAATGATACTTGGGCTCCATAAAATCATTTGATCTTTCCCTCAGGAATCTTGATTTTTTGTTTGTTTGTTTAGAAAATGGACACCACAGATTAATCATATGACACTTTTAACAGTAAATACTTTTTAGAATAAAGTCTTCTTTATTAAGTGATAACCTCTCTTAAGTAGAAATCAAGTCCTATATTTTTGCTCCTGCTCACTCACAGTAAACAGAATGTCTTGAAGTTTTCTCTATCAGTATATGTGTGAATAAATGCATAAATGAAATATTAGTATTTGGCCTAGTATTCTTTTCCTTTGAAATTCCTAAGCAAGTGTAATTTGCAAGGTTGAAGGAAGCATCAAAAATGTACATACTCTGGTAAATAAACATAGAAAAATTTATAAATTCTGTGGAAAAACAAAATAATGAATTTTATCATATATGATTATGATTTCACTGGACCTCTTCATGAAACTCTGCCATCTTTGCAACTTCATCAGTAAAAAGCAATTGACTTTAAGAATTGAAAAATACTTACTTCTGAAAATCTGATCCCCTGTAAATAAGAAAATACTGAAAATTGTATATTTGCAAATAATGTATTTCCTCCTCAATACTTTCTTGAAAATAAAAAAAAAGTTTAGAATTCTTTTGAATAAATGTATAAATCATGAAGGCAGAAAGTGTAAATTGCTATCATAATCATGTAAACTCCAATCCTTTGACTATTTTATCATTTTTATGAGCTTATGCTTATCCCAAGAATTTATTTGTGACTAAAAACAAAGATGCATCCACTTTGTCATATTGATTATTATAGAAAACATTATACCTATGACTGGTGAGAACTTAAGACTAATGTAATAACAGCATTTGGAATCTCTCTTTGAAGGGTAACTTTACTGGAATGTGATAACATCTATAAATTTTACCACTTAAACATATTTACAGACTGTTATTTTCATCTAGCTAATTAAATTTTTATATAAAATCAGAACAGTCTTGCTCTAATGCTTATATAAAAGCATTAATCTTGTTAAATCTAGTAATGCCCTAGGAAAACTTTTGTAGTGAAAGTACAACTTACTTTGATTTATTCTTTTCTCTAAAAGGAAAGATGTGTGTGTGTGTGTGTGTGTGTAGTGAAAAAGTTAAAAAATATAAATAATAAAAAGAAGGAATTTTGTCCACGATCTAGAGACTATCACTCTTCAGGATATTTTAATATATGCTCCATTAGTATTTTATATTATTATGTACTTTTAAAAATGTATTATATTTACATATCATGTAAATATTTTCACTTAAAATTAAACTAATGTCTTTTATATGGTTAAATATTCTTCTTCAAATTCATTTTAAGTGGCTCACTAGTATACTATTTCATATATGTACCATAATATACTTGATTTTATCCATGTTGCTGGACATGTAGGTTTCTTCCAATTCTTTGTGTATCTATGTTTATACAGATGCTACTGCTACGCAGATTTTTGCCTCTACAGATTGTACATCTTTTTGGCATGTTCTTTTAATATGATTTGTAGAAGTGGAAATGCTTTTCCAAAGCAAAATGTGCACACATATATTACTATCAATCTATTTTGATTAACTGAATTGCAGAAAGTTTGTACCAATGTACAATCTCGCCAACAGGGCATGAGAGCAATAATTTCCCTCACCTCACCACTAAGTTTGTAACTTTTAAACAATCTTTGCCAATTCAATTGGTACTGGGTATTAAGAAGTTCAGAACACAATTATTCCTGACTCCCATATGACCCTGTTATCCAAGCTATAAAAAAAAGCTGTGCACTTTTCACCAAGAAGTTTTTAAAAAGGAAACTAAATGTAAAGATTTCTCATATAAAACATTAAAATTTATAAAATTTTTAAACAGTAGATAGTTATTAGGTTTAACATTTACTTTGAAACCCAGATATCTTATATATGGTCTCTTTGGGGTCTTTTATATTATCTGTGATTATGCTTTATTTTGTAATGTTGTTTTCCATTGAGAGTTTTCATTTTTCACATTCTAACATTCTCACAATAATATGAAGTGGCTTCAAGGTGTCTGGATATTTTGGAATGTGTGAAAGAGTACAAATGGAATTAAGGAAAAACAGAGTATCTTTTCAAATTTAGAAGGATTTAAAAAAGCAAAACAAAAACAAATTCTTGTTTTCTAGGCAGGGAGCATCAATAGCAGCAAAAAAAAAAATCACCTATTGTGTATGAATTGTTGCATTGAGGTGAAGGGACATAATGAGTTATAGTTATATGTTTATTTTGTATGTTGTGGATCTCTATCATGAGCATGTGGATTTTACAATTTAATTCTTACAACAACTATAGGTGGCATATAATTATGAATTTTGTTTCCATTTGAGAAACCTCCAACTGAAAATTACATTTTATTTGATGTAGTTCACAATGTAAATTACTATTCAACCCTAAGTCTTAACCAAAGTCTAATTCATAGGGCTAGAAGAAGGCCTTTGTTTCAGAGGTTGTCCTGAAATAAACTTAGAAAACCAAAACTAATAGTTGTTAAATTATTTGCCCAGAATTATTTAGGGAATCAATGGAAAAGCCAAAATGAGCTTATTTCTCTATAAGAAACATCACATACATAAAAATAATTTTCTGAAATATGTTGCATCTAATCATTTGTGCCAGCACTGTCCAATAAAAATACATTGCATGCTATATTTGTAATTTTAAATTTTCTGGTTAAATCACCTTTAAAAAAGTGGCAAGTATGTGGAGAAATGGGAACACTTGCACACTGTTGGTGGGAATGCAGACTGGCACAGCTGCTATGGAAAAGAATATGGGCATTCTAAAAAGTTAAAATTAGAACTACCATATGATCCAGCAATCCAACTTTTGGATATTCATGCAATAGATTGAAACCAGGAACTTGAAGAGATATTAGCAATATTGTCATCTTGCATTTCCATACACTAATTATGAAGCAGCAGAGAGATTAACGTAACAATTCCAAACAAATTCCATTTACAATTGCACTGAAAATAATAAAATACCTAGGAATAAACTTAACCAAAGAGGTGAAAGACCTGTAGTCTGAAAACTATAAAACACTGATGAAAGAAATTGAAAATGACACATTAGCCAAGATATGGAACAACCTTAATGTCCATTAACAGAGGAATGGATAAAGAAACTGTGGTATATTGATACAAAGAATACTGTTGAATCTTGAAAACGAAGGAAATTCTGCAATATATGACAGCATGAATATACTTTCATGATATTATGCTGAATGAAATAAGCCAGTCTTTTTTGTCCCAAAGAGGACAAATACAACATGATTCTACCTATATGAATGAGGTATCTAAACAGATTCATAGAATCAGAGTAAATGGTTGTTACCATGGCTCTGGGAAGGTAGAAATGGGGAGTTATAATCAACAGGCATAAAGTTTTAGTCAAGCAAGATTAATTCACTTTAGAGATCTACTATACAGCTTTGTTCCTCAAGTGAACAATAATATATTCTTAAAATTTTCTTGAGGGTAGGTCTCATGTTAAGTGTTCTTGCCATAATTTAAAAAGAAAAGTTTTAAAACACAATTATTTTACTTGAAGCCACAGACTTCTTCAGTAATTAATGTGGAGATACAATTTATATAATCTTGAACCAGATGTATTATGAAGAGGCAATTCTATTTATCCACTTTCCCAAAATAGATTCGAAAAAGAGCATCATTATGATAGTAAATGAGCTGATTCAGGAGCACATTGCCTCACATAAAATACACATTATTCTTTGAGAAATGTAGGGCCCTTGAAAACTGTGTATACATATTCATAGTATAATGAAATATCTGGACTATTTTTATAATGATCAAGGACCTTAAATTTCTCAAAGCTAGGAAAATAGTGTGTTTTTTAGTTGAAGACACAAACACACAAACAAAATAAATGACTAGACCTTTAAATTGTCAGGCTATGTTTCTTGCACTTTACCAAACTACTCCCAAAGCTAGATGTGTATCTCTTGTTTCATTTTTCTATAAAAACAGCAAAATCTGATTTTGTATTACTTATAATTAAAGAACACTTAAATGTTCTCTAATAGCAAGAATTGTTATTGTTAATGTTTCCTAAGATCCTTTCAGAATCTTATTTTATATAAAATAAAAAATCTGCTTGTGAGTTTCTCCTAAAAATCTTATGTGTGAGTATGAATCAGATTAGCACTGATTTTATTTTTTATTTTTTTATTTTTTTATTTTTTTTATTTTTTTTTTTTAAAAGATTTTATTTATTTATTTGAGAGAGAGAGAATGAGAGACAGAGAGCACGAGAGGGAATAGGGCAGAGGGAGAAGCAGACCCCCCGCCGAGCAGGGAGCCCGATGCGGGACTCGATTCCAGGACTCCAGGATCACGACCTGAGCCGAAGGCAGTCGCTTAACCAACTGAGCCACCCAGGCGCCCCGTAGATTAGCACTGATTTTAAATTTCATTATAAAACTAACCTCTTAGTTATATGAAAAAGATATTCATTTAATATATTATGTATTGATGTAAAATTGACCCACAGATAAATTAATTTAGGTTCTTTTCTTTTTCCAAGGTTAATGGTAATAATAAGTAAATATTAAAGGCATTGTGGTGTTCAGTTTTCATTCAGAGTAGTCTCCAATGTATGATTATTTTTCTATTCTTTCCTCTTCTGCAACTTGGGTTTTCAAGATGTTTCCATACTATAAATTTCATTTTGAGATTTAATCATACCAACTATTGCAATTTGACACAGATAACTTATTTATTTTCCTGTTTTATTGAGAAATAATTGACTGACAGGCATATCTTGGAGATGTCATGGGTTTTGTTCCAGGCTACTTCAATAAAGCAAATATCATAAGAAAACAAGTCAAGTTAAGTTTTTGGTTTTCCAGTGCATAAAAAGGCTATATTTATACTATACTGTAGTCTTTTAATGTGCAATAGTATTAAAAAAATACACATGGCTTAATTAAAAAATACTTTATTAAGAATGCTAACCATTATCTAAGCTTTCTATGATGCATTATCTTTTTGCTGGAAGAGGGTCTTGCCTCAATGTTAATGGCTCCTGACTGACCACGGTGGTGTTTGCTGAAAGTTGGGGTGTCTGTGGCAGTTTCTTAAAATATAAATAAAACAATAAAGTTTTCCACAAAGACTGACTTTTATTTTCATGAATACTTTCTCTGTAGTATATGATGCTGGTTGATAGCATTTTACTCACAGTAAAACTTGTTTCAAAATTAGAGTCAAACCTCTCAACCCCTTCCACTGCTTTATCAACTAAGTTTATATAATATCCTAATTATTTGATTGTTGTATTTCAACAATCTTCACAGCATCTTCACCAGGAGTCAATTCCATCTCCAGAAACCACTTTCTTTGCTCATCCATAAGAAGCAACATCCATTAAAGTTTTAACATGAGATTTCAGCAATTCAGTCACATCTTCAGGCTCACTTCTAATTCTATATAGTGAAAAAAATTTGAAATATTGTGAGAATTACTAAAATGTGACACAGAAACATGAAGTAAACAAAGGTTGTTGGAAAAATGGTGCCGATAGACTTGCTCAATGCAAGGTTGCCACAAAACTTCAAATTGTAAAAAACACAGTATCTGAAAAGTGAATAAGGCAAAGTACCATAAAATAAAACAAGGTATGCTTTATATTGTATAAGTTTAAGACATACAGCAAAAGAGTTTGATTTAAATATAAATATATTGTGAAATAATATCATAGTAAGTTCAACTAACATCCATCTTCTCATATAGATACAATCAAAGAAAAGAAAAACAAAATAAACCGAAACAGCAGAATAAAAGAAAGAAAAACTTTGTGATGAGAACTCAGGATTTACTCTGTTAATAACTTTCCTATATTTCATACAACTGTGGTAGCTGTAGTCATCATGCTGTACATTACATCGCTAGTCCTATATATCTTATTACTTGAAGTTTGCACCTTTGGACCACCTTCATCAAATTCCCCCTCCCCCCACCATCTGCCTCTGGTAACCACAAGTGTGATCTCTATTTTTACGATTTTGGGTTTTTGTTTGTTTATTTGGTTTTGCTTAGATTCTAAAGACAAGTGAGGTCATACAGAGTAAGATAATACAGTGTATTTCTCTGTCTTATTTCACTTATCGTAAAGCCTTCAAGGTCTACCCATGTTGTTGCAAATGGTTGGATTTTTCTGTTCTTTTTATGGCTAAGAAATATGCATATCTATATCATACATATATCATATGTATACATGGTATGTATGATATATATATGTATATATATATATATATATATATATATATATATATATATA